>NC_046659.1:2745589-2754862 GCF_010883055.1 Belonocnema kinseyi
AATTATAAAATTATTAACATGTTTTGATTATAAATTATTCACTATATTATCATTTCCTTATAGTAAAATTGGATACATACTCCTTTTTATAGTTTATTTTTTCTGAATTGAAATGTAAATATTAATTTCATGTACCACTTTTTTTAAAATCTATGTCGAAAAAGTGGTTACCTTCTTCGTCACTCGTGTAATATACAAAATGGCTGTTTACTTGTATCTCTTGCCACCTTTGTTCTTCCTCTTCGTCTTCTCTTTCTTCTAAATCCAGTTTACAATCTAAGTACTGTTTTATACAGTCCACACGTATCTGAGCAACACGGCGAGGATATATCATTTGTAAGGGGTATATGTTGCAAGATCTGTTTACTTGGTTAATTTCGCCTATTGAATGCCACGTTAATCTGCATTCATAATTGCTTTTGAAATAACCCGGTAACAGCGAATAACAGTGGCTACAAAGTTTTTCTGTGCCACCTTTTTTATGTAAATTGATATAATGTTGGGTAGTAATGCAAGACACCATAATTTAAGTAGTGTTTTATAAGTATCGCGGTGATTGTTCGGCAGTACTCCATCAATATAGCCAATGTGCTTAGGTTCGGTGGTTCCTGCGTTGGAATCATTTCTGTATAAATATAAGAAAAGATTCCAAATTCACATAATTCTTGCTAAATATAATTATAAAAATGATACTCAGGTAAGTATCTATATTTTAGTCTTTTACTTTATATGAAATTTCTAGTATAAATTAAAAATGAAAATTGGTAATAATTATTATATAGAGTGAATTAAATGATTAACTAAAATTAATAATTTTTCTAGTTGCACCTAAATTAAAGATATATTTTATTTAGATGATACTTGTAATAAATGAAAAATAAAAACTGCATACAATAATTATTTTCCCCTTTTCTCTGGTTTTTATCATTATTTCCATAAAAATAATGAAAGAAAATTGATAAATAAATCAAAATTAAAATGGATAGGTAAATATTTGTCTAATAGTATGGTTACAAGTTTCAAACATTAATTGTAATTAATTTTTAAGTTAATTCATTTTTCTTTAATAAAAAATAAAATAAAATAGGATGTAGTGAGGTTTGGTAACTATGTTTTGGGAAAAAGGATAAAATTTATTATTAGAGGATAAAATTAATAAATTGAAGAGTAGAGAAATTTCTTGTGGTACATTAAGTGACCGAGGGAAAAAAATGGAATTTACCATTTTTGTTTGTATTGCAGGAACCAATAATCGCTGGTCTCTTTTGCTAGAGGGAGGGTAACTTTTAGTGCTTTGGTGTTTTAAAAAAAGATCTTTGCACCTTTTTTATAATCAGTGTGATTCGTCGAGAAGAATCTTTGAAAAAGGACATTTCTACTACCAAATAGGTGCAGTTTAATTTCTACCTTTTTTCCTACTTTACTTGCTGGTTTTCTTCAAAGAAAACTGGTCAGTATTAAAATATCTTCTAAACTTGACAGTTTAGCTGAAAAAGAAAGGAATATACTGCCTTAAAAAATGGATTGTGGTTTGAAGTTTGAGGAAACAAAAAATTTAGGACGGAGGGCTCCATAGGACTTTGTTCTCGGTGGAGCTTTCGCGTTTCTAACAATGGCTTGTGGAACACGAATTCAGTGTCCACTATATGGTCGTTTTTTAATGCTGATGAGCAAAACGAGTTGAGGGACAATTTAAAAAAAGAGTTCCTTGATCAAGTTCTGTATGGAGCTTTTGATATAAGAGACCACTTTTGTTCCTTATTCAGTAATAAGGATGGATTCTTCGATTTGAAAGTGGTAAGTACATTTGTATAATCTTGTTATTATTATTTGTTTGTTTATATTATATTCATTCGTTTTTAACTTATGTCCATTTTCAAACAGTGATAAAATATTTTGCTATTTCTTGAATATAGTTTTTTTATTTTTTTATTTTTGAATAGAATTTAGGAAAAAATATTTGTTTTTAATTAAAATTTTTTCTTTAATTTTTATTTTAATGTTTAAATTCTGAGCTTATATTATATAGTTATTTTTATTTGAATGAAAGCAGAAGAAAATGATTAAAAAATTTGAATAAATTTTTCTTGTTTCAGATTGAAAATGATCAGGTTAAATGGTTGAATGATGGTAAAAGGGAAGCTGTGCCGAAAATGAATTTTTTCAGGCATAATGGAGAAAAAATTCGCTGGGCAGGTGACTGGGTCTGGGATGTGAGGATATTTAGATGGCCACGAATGCAAACGGTGACAAAACAGTTAAGCGGAACACATGGTTTGACGGAGAATTATATTGTCGCACGTAGCTTATGGCGAATTGTAAATGGACAATTCAGAGAGGTAAAAATTTATGCATTTTTATATGTGATAATTCTTTTAGTCGAAAGAAAACAAAATTTTGTTTTTTACAGGTGATTTATATTTGTAATTTTTTGTTCAAGGTTGGATGTGCGAATATCCGATGGCACGCCACTGGTCGGTCGGAACTATTGAAACCTCACGATATTAAAGTTAAGGGCGTAACTTATGCCATCCCTTGGGAATGGATTTCGCGAGGTCCAACAGCGATTAGCAAAGGTCAGATGGTGGCAAAACAAGCTTTAAATAAGAGCCTGGTCCAAAAATTTAATTTTATGGGACACAGGTATCGTTTAAAAGGAAGAATGATAAAAAAGGTGATATTTTAATTTCATATGAAGTTTAAATTTGGGGGCAAAAAAATTGTTTCTGTTTTTATAACTAATACCAATTTTGTTTGTTTGTTTCAGACTTCCCGATTATAATAATAAATAAAAAATTAACTTGTACTTCTTTAGCTAGATTAGCGCTTTTTACTTTTTATATGTTTTTTCTTGTATTTTATATTAGGGATTTAGGTATTTTTGAATAAAAATGTATTTGTATTTAAATATTGTTTTATTTTTATTTCCACGTTTTTATAAAAATATTAGTTTTATTATAAAAATATAGAAAAAGATTTTTTTTAATTATAATTAATAGGATTATTTATAAATTTTTTTTGACTGTGATTTTTTGTTTTTTTTATAACAAAAAATTTATTTGTTTTTTTTATTCTAATAAAACATTTATTTGGCTAAATTTAATTTTAATGTTAAGTTGTGCTTTTTTATATTTCAATATAATATTTATTTTGCTAGATTTAATTTTAATGTTAAGTTGTGCTTTTTTTAACTAACTTATTAGATAATAATTATATATAAAATTTTTTTTATATATATTTTTTTTTTTCATCATTTTTTTAAGTCAATTAAATTAATAACGAGGTTTCGTCTGTGGATTACAGAGAGTATAGATCTTAGAGATGGTGAAAAGGGAAAATGTTTTGTTAAATGCTTGAGAATAAAAATTACCTGGAATTTCCCTTTTTTATTAGTGTAATTTATGTGAAATATCCTATAACAGAAAATTTTTTGTTTTGTTAGTTTTCTTTAAGTAATTTTTTTTGAAATTTAGATTTTTTGATCCTTGGGTTTTTATAGATGGAGGATCTTTTAAACAAATCAAAATTAGGTCTGGGTCAAATATTGATTGTCCAGTTTACTGGTCGTTGTTGTCTGAGGAGCAACAACACAATTTGACTAAAGAAGTTCGAAGTGCGATAGCGATTCACTCAAAACTTGGTGCTTTCTTAGTTGGTGCCAAGTATCGTGCAATTTGCGATTGATGAAAAAAGATATCGTGTTGCCGATCTCGTTGACGAAATTGTGGAGGTAAGAGTTTACTCATCATTTTTTTTAAACATCAGAGAGAAACAAACTACTTCTTATATATGTTTCTAACGCTTTATTTTTATTTTCAGTGTTCGGAATTGAACTTGTTCGTCGGCTTGATTTAGCGATATAATATTTATTGTTTAAAGTGAATTTTGAAAATATATTTTTTTTATAAGTTATTTATATTGTAGAGTAATTTTTTGTTTAAATAAAATATTTATATAAAAATTAGGTATTTTATTATTGTATTTAACCTATTAATTATATCTTAATTTTAATAATTAATAGATATTTTTATTATTTTGTTTATTTACGGGTTTTTTGTTTTGTTTTTTTTTTTTAGAAAGAACATAATTTAATCTAATTAATTGACAATTATATCTACGTAATTTAATTAAATGCATAATTATGTATAAATATTTATGATAGATAATTATATGTTTAAAAATTCACTTGGAATTTTTTATTATTATTAATTTATTATACTTATTAAAAAATTTAATATTATGTTTCTTTATAAACAAGAAAATGAAAATTTATTTCTTATTTATTTTTTTTTTTGCGCAATATTCGCGTTTTTATATTTTTAGTTAGTTTCTTTTTTAAAGTACAGTGTCGTAGATATGTTCTGGACTCGAATTTTAAGGGGGGTTCTTGTTTTGTTTTCATTTTTAGCATATGTATATATTTATAAACTCGTACCATTATTATTGTTAAGGAAAGAAGTATTAAAATTAGTGAAATAATTATGGAATACGTTAGGTTTATCATATTGTTATAAAAGCAATTCTCTTTTGACGTAATGAAAGTATTCAATTCTTGGTTTACTTTTTCTAAAGTAAGAATTTGATTTTCAAAAATGGATAATTGCATGTCTATTGAATTTTTCTTTTTTGTTATAATTTGACTCAATGTTTTATTCTGAATTATCGAATAAGTTACTAAAAATGGTGCAATTGATTTTAAGGGAATAGAGCTTAAGGGTTCTGGGATATTAAATTCCAATGGTTTGAATTGATTTCCTTTTATTAATGGGTATCCTGATAATTTACATTGGGGATAGATTTGTAAAATTCCCGTTCCTTGATGCGTGGAAACATAGTTTTTATCATTTGGACAATTTATTAAAACTCCTTGTGGTAAAATAGTTAAATATAGCCACCCGTTATATGAGGTTAAAGGTGTAAGTAATGGGTAATTACTGAAGTTAATAAAATATTGACATTTATAAGGTGTACCGGTTGTTAGTAAATTAACTTCACATGTGGGATTTTTCCTTACGTTAAATAAGCGTGGTTTAGTTCGGCAAATCATATCAGTTTGCGTTTGCATACATGTATTAAAAAAGTTTTCATCTGTCAAGAACTAATTTTCTTCGTTGTTAGAAAGGGCTAGTATAGATGTTTGAGGTTCAATGTAAATGGTGAGGGTTAAATTGCTATTATTGAGACTTTCGAAAATAGGTGATGGATGTACTTTATATAATTGATAGTCATCTTTGGAAATATCTGGGGTTGTCAATAGGAAAATTAATTGGTCATCTAGTATGTAATGTTGGATTCTGGAAATTTTCGAAAATATTTGCAAATTGTTTTCTAATGGGTTTGGAGAATTATTTTTCAGGATTTGGAAAAAGAATTGAAGAGAAGCATTAGAGAATGGTTGAGGGCTTCACATATCATTAGTGCTGAAAATTAATGTTTCTGTTAGTTCCTGTAAACAATTAGTAAAAAATCATAAGTTTCATGCATTTCAAGTAGCCACTTTGCAGAAAGTTTCTGATATCCTTTTAGTGAGGGATCACGGTTCAATTTCCATTCTTTTATAGTAGGTATCTTTTTTAATTCATCTATTATATTCTGTAAGATTTTGGATAATGGGTGAGAAAAAATAAAAGTTTTTCTTTGTGGCCATCGGAATGAGGGCATTCCTGTTGTTTTTAGTTTAAAATAGGCTGATTGAAATATATGGATTAAATTATTTTCATTACTCAGATACTGGTTCGTGATGTTGTTAGTGTGTCTTAAATGAAATTGAATTTGATTAATGACGCAAGCTAATTTCTTTACTTTATATGTGTTTTGTACCTCAAATTGCTTGTAAATGCATGATTCTGTTTCTTGTTTATTAACACAAAATGTTATTATTCTTAAATAATGTTGATGTAAAAATTCTCTCACGTTTAATATCTCAGAAATATTAAAATATGACATTAAATAATTTTTGTTTGAAAGAAATCTAATTTTAGTCAAAGGCTCGTAGAATAAACCTGTCATATTTGTGAATTTCGTTTTTATGTGCACTGAGCTTGCATTAAGTGCAGAAGGTTTAAACGTTAATATTAGTAGATTGATGAAAAAGAATAGTGATTTCCAATACATGATGCTTCTCGGATTAAGGGCCAGTTTCCTAAAAAAAAAAAGAAATTGGAACATATGGTTAGTTTACAGTGTGTTTACAGTTCTTTTCCGTGTGATTTATTACGTTCCGACGCTGCAAGAGTTTGCCCATGGTACTAGTTTGTGTCTAGAATCCGTTTGAATGCTTATTTCTTGAGTTTTCTTTTTCTTTGTAATCTTACATAAACGTGGATCATCGCGCGATTGTTAATATTAAATGGAGTTTATGGTGCAGTAATAATAATTTACATTTGTTTCGATTGTAGGCGATAACTATATTGAAATATCAAGAAACGCGATAAAAACAACAAACTTGACTTCAAATGCATTACACGGATTTCAGGGAAATTCATTTTCGCGATACCAGACGAAAAATTGGCTACTGTAAGTTAATAAATTTCTATAACAACCAAATTTTTTTTCTAATCTGAAGATAATACAATTTTACATAATCTGTCGAAAATAATAAACTTTCCAACTTAGCAATTTTGCCCAAATTCCTGATTTACGAGAACAATTTACATAAAGTAACTAAATGTGTAACTCTTCTAACTAAACGTTTTACTTAATTCAAGCGTACACTTTCTTCGAGTTTAATATATTCTCTATTGACTCGTTCGCCTCAAGAATTTTTTTTCCGTGTTGATATTTATCCATTCTTTGCGTTATAAAATCGCTTCCCTGTTGTAAAGAGAGAACAAAAAAGAAGAAGAAAAATTTGTTATTTTGTTGTGAGAAATTCAAAAGTTTAATTTGAAAAAAATAAAATTAAATAAAAATTTCAAGAACAATGAAAAAAAATGTGTTTTTTTATTATATACATTAATTAATATAGTTCTTGTTTAATTATTATATCGTTTTCTTCTGTTTTAACTTGTGAAGGAATTGTCGACTCAGCTTGGATCTTTGAACAAATGTGATAGTGTAATGGTTGTTTTGTGTCTTTCAAAGCATACTTTTTCGTAAGATTACAATGATCATTAACTTTTTGTGGCAAAGCATATATATTTTTCTTGCCTTTCTTATTCAAACTCTTAATCGGTTCAGAAGGAGATGTAGAAGGCAAAGAATTATCAACTGGATTTTGAGGAATTCGAATAGGAATTCTTGTGATGGATTGGAATTTATTTTTACTTGCATTTTTTATTGCATATAATACTTTAATTGCTGCATAATTTTACCCAGAAAAGCTGTGTGTGTAGTTCCCCTTTTGATGCTCATTGCGTACACTACAAATTACAGTGTATATTTTCGTGAAAGTATTTGTTTGAATAAATAGTATTATATACTTTGGTTTTTGAAATTGACTGTAGATACAAAATTCTTCGAGTTTATTAATCATTTTAGTCCAAATTGGCGGAATATAGAAGTTGTCTGCTAGTTTCTTATTTCCATGTAGAATATTACAAAGTATTTTTGCTGCATTTTGTTTTGCGAGGTCTTAATTTTTTGCAGTACTAATTATAGTACGTTTTTTGTATTTTAAAGTCACTACAAATTGTATGTTATTTGTCAGGTCATGTTGGATATTAGTATCGTAAGTAGCTAACACTTGCCCTCTTCCTTATACTAATTCATCTAGTAGTTGTACAAGTTTTTCAATCTGAGACATTTTTTTTATAAAAGTCTTTCTATAGTCGTATGTTATAATTTGGAGTTTCCGTATTATCTTTTAACTAAGTGAAAGGGTGCAAGGTTGAGAATGTATTGTTGTTTGTGTGACCTGTTGTGCTAATGTCTTTGGTGTGACTGTTTGCAGGTATCTCAGTCTGTGGGGCCAAAGGACTAGAGTCCTTCGAACTCTGAGATGATTCTTTTCTGGGTTGAGACCTTATTTCTCGGTTCGTTCCTAAATGTAAGAGTAGGTTAGTTACTGAGCCCCATAAGGCTCCCAATATATAAATAGACCATCCAAACATATTGTGTAGGGCGTAGCCGTGTATTATGGTATCGGCTATTAGTTTTAATCCTCTTATTATTATGATTATTCCTATTAGTCCTGCACTAGCTGTGCCAAAATTTATGAATAAATTCCAGAATTTTCCCCATGCTGAGTGAGCTATCTTATCCAGTTTTTCCTCATCTACTATATTCATTAGGGAGTATTTCGTATTAATTGTAGGCTGTCCAGTGATTCCACGAGCTAGAGTATTTAAAATTGTTGGTCTTTCTGCTGGGAACATGATTCTGCTGGTTGCAAATAATGATGGGTTAGTATATTTCCAAGTTGGTTTTGTTTGTTGGGTGTATTATTTCTGGATCCTTTGATTCTATTACATTTGGTAATAATCTACACTATATAGTGTCAATTAGATACATGGATGGGAAGAAAGAATTACAGTTAGTCTGTGTGCCTGTGCTCATTAGTATGTGTGTTCGAGGACTAAGAAAATAAGTTTGGTTTCCTTTGCTAACTGGAAGTTTTTGATAACATTCTTCGGTTTTTCTATACATGCCATCTATTGGAACGCATTTTATTATAAGAACTACCTCTCCTGTGTTACGTCATGAAGACCGTAAAATACTCCCTTTTTAATTAAATTCCTCGTTTTAGTTGAGATGGAAGATCTCGCACAGGGAAGAGGAAGGTGTAGCCAATAATAATATGTGAAAGTAATTTATTGTAAATAAATGAAAAATAGAATGTATGCAAAGCACGAAGATGACGGAAGACGAGTTTAGTCCTTAGCCAGTACCTTAAAATAAAAGGATCAAATTTATTGTAGGCCAAGGAGTTTAAACAAAAGGAATTTTACAGCTGACTATAAACATTTCATACCAGTAATTTATTATAATTGACGATTACTAAAGGTCCGGGTTGCTAGAACTGCTAATATGACCTCTGCGTAGTGGTAGAAAGTGAGGGAATGTAAATTAGACTGGATGTTCCAAAAGTGGGTTGATTCTTGGTTGTTGTTAATTTTGGGTGTAGGAGTAATCCAAAGGGAGAAATTCCAGACTCGGGTTTCCCAGTGCACAACACTGTCACAAAGGTAAACACGCCAATACATGACGAATTCCGGTTTGAAACACTGGCTTAAGTCCGAGAAAATCGTAGAAATAGAGAAGAAGTAATAATTAGCCCGTGCTGGTACTTTCGGTTTTTATAGGGCCTAATGCACGTCTCTGCATGCTGGGACG
>NC_046659.1:2754962-2772542 GCF_010883055.1 Belonocnema kinseyi
GAATATATATATATATATATATATATATACTATACAGCTTACAACGTGTTCAGTATATCTATATCTGCCTTCTCCAGTCTCCAACGTGCTGAATATATCCATTTTCTATATGCTACTACATACAATGTTCTGACTGTATCTATTCTCGTCAGCTTACAACTTTTTGACACAATATTTGCTCTATATTTATTAAGACTTTGTTATTATAATCATGAAAATGTATAAATATATAAATAAATATATTAAAATATATATACGTCACGGGACGTGACACCTCCCCCCTAAGTCGAACGCCGGATGAAGCATCCAGGTGGGGCTTCAGAGTCCCACATGTTGCGAACTCCGCGCAATATGGAGCTAAGTGTCCTCTCTCATAACATTTTGCACATGCTTTCGACCATTTGTGAAGTTTTATTTTACTTGTACAAACTTGAGCATCGGCAATTATGTTCACATTTACATTATCATTCATTTCGATCTCTACTTCAGTATCATTTTCTTCGCAAAACATAAATTTTGCTGCTAACGTTCTAACATATAGCGGGCAAAATTTTGTCTCGCATCCTTTTTTGTAGATGCAGGCTCACCATCATATACAAATTTTACATTATTGTTATGTATTATGCATTTTTCCGCAAATGGTGGCAATTCCGCGTGGTGACCTATTGTCTTAACAATGAAAATAGGTTTCGAAAAATCGTATTCGATGCTTATTTTATTAAGGGTTTGTACAGCTGAAGATTTCGAGGGATTTCTTTCCATTGCAATGTTATCTGTAATAGAGAATCATCAATCTTCTGATTTTAGATAACATGGAATTGCTAATTAATTTAAATTACATGGTGTTATGGTGGATGATATTTATTCGATCAGTTGTTAGAGAAACTGTTTTATTTTACTTCATTATTTATTCTTCGTTTTTATACAATATATCGTAGACTTTAAAGTGAAATTTATTCAAATATGCAACTTTGCAACAATAATATTAAATTCGTATTTAAAATATGAAAATCGTATTTGTCGATAATAGCATTACGTTAAGTTGCAAAATTTACATAATTTTGGCACTAAATTAAAAAAAATTTATTTTTTATTTTCAATGAGCAAATATTAATATCTGGTTTGCTTTTTTCTAAAATATTGGACTATATAAAATTATCTCATTTATCATTGTTTATTGTTTGAATGGAGAGCCCGTATAAAGAATTCCTTAATAAAAGGTGACATACTCTTTGAGTATGTTGGTTTGAGTATGTGGTTGGGTCGATTAGTTGTGCGCAATCTGATTGTTCCGTTTCTTCAATCTTTGTGTCATAGCACTCCTTGCAAATAAAAGTGCCATATTTTCTGTGTTGAAAAGTCAATGGTATACCTATCAACACTGAGCAACAAAAGAAACACAGCAACTCAGCATATGTATTAAAATTGACTTGGAAAGTTGTCGTTATCATTTCTGCTCTGTCTGCTTCTAATGGAATTTCTTCGGTTGGGGGCGTCATTTCTGAAGAGAAATATAAATTTTTTTTATTTTTCAGAACATGCATTAGATATATATTTTTATGTTTAAGGATCAGAAGAAAAGAAGAGAAAAAGAAGAAAGAGAGTTATATAAAGAGGGGGATTAAAACAAATTATGAATGTTCTGTTACCATAACCTCTTCATTTCTTAAAATGGCCTTCCGGCTAACCAGAAATTGTAAAATGATTTGATGAAACAAATCAATCCTTTCTTCGAGCGTTGATATTTATTGATTTCAAATCGTAGATTTCAAATTATTTATGTTTTACGGTCCAAAGACATAAACGTAAGACGGACCGTAAGACATAAATAATTTGAAATCTACGATTTGTAACCAGAAATTCTTCGATACATAACAAACATTCAGTTGACTTGCATCGTGGTTTAATTAATTCCACGCCGCATTTATAGCATTTAGTGTGTATATTAAACTTAGCCATAGAATTCCATTCTAATTGAAAGTTTAATTCTTCTTGTCCTCCTTGCGTTAATGTTTCAAAACAAAAGGACAGAAGCGTTTCATTGTTTTATTATTACAATAAATAAAAATAATTGTTGGTTCCATCTTGAAACAATAATTATTAATCAAGTGACCGTAAAAAATAGGATGGTTGCTTGGAAGAACGTCATCTATAAATCTTGAGTTGGTAAATGCTGGCTTTTTGTAGTCTGGATCATTATTCTACAAAATTTCGAAGGACAATCCAATTTTACGTAATTTTCATAAAACAGGTATGCATTACAATAAAAAAACTTGGATGAAATTAAACTACTTATAAAAAAAACTAGTAAAATTATTTAGCTTCCCATCAGAAAAATAATTTTTACATTGACAAAAGTGATTATTATGCAAGAAATATTCTTCTAATAGTATAGAGAAGGATAAAAAGAAATATTCTTAAAAGTTTGTACAGAAGGTTTATATTTGCCGTTTAATGGCTACTAAAAAAAATTGTATGTGTTATGTGGTCCGGAATGGATTTTTTTTCACAGGAATTGTTTACGGGAATTGTAATAAAACTGAGTCCCGTCGATTGAGATAATGTGGATTTAACGGGAACGTATATCTTAGGATTTGTACGACAAAATTAGTAGTTAACTTGAAGAAGAGAAACTGCAGGAAAAAGATTGGTTGAAAAGTCGTCAAATTTTGAGATCTGGTTTTTCGGGGATCTCATATTTTGATCAAGATTCAAAGTTCATTCTATCAGAGACTTATCGTGATTGTAGAAGGGAAAAAATAAACAAACCATGAGTCAAGATCAATTAGATTCTTTTTATATTGATGGTTTTGAATTTTTTTGAAGAAATTGAAAGTTCTTTCGATTTTAATGAGGTTATAAGACATTTAGAAGAGGTTGGGTTGAAAGTGAATAAGAAAAAAGTGAGTGAGAACGTGGAAGAAGCAGTGAGTGAGGATTTAAAAAATCTTTTAAATGAAGTATCGCATCTGGTGGATTATAAGAATGCGGATATTAGTGAAAAAAATGGTGAAATAATGGACGAAAATATGATAGAAAATGTGCCGGTGACTGATTTTGTCATTACGGCAATTTCAAACATTGACAAAGAACGAATAAACAATTTATTCCGGAATGTAGAAGATGAAAGAATAACATTATTCCTCCAAGATATGAATATTGAATGTCCAGATGAATGGAAGATTTTGGAGACTCACGAAAAATTAAAATTGATGGATAGGGTCAGAAGTCAATTCATAATTCACGGGTCTGATGGAGTTTTTTTATTAATCAGTAGTTTGATCGTATTTCCAATGAAAGAAAATTAGAAAAAGTAAGTTATAAATTTGATATTGAATTAAAAAAAATATTATTACATAATGGTGATAGATTTTTTTTTTAATTTGATTAATTTTAGCTTGCAAATTTTATACTTATTCCCTGGTTGAATATACATGCCGTTGGGACAATTAGCCGTAAAAATTCCGCCTGAATGGAAAAGTGTGAGAAGGATGACGGTTGACGTGTATTCGGCGCCACTTTCTAAAAAATTTAAGAAAAATCCAGAAGCCGAAATACTCTTTTTATCAGGTGGAATGCGCTGGCTATTTCGAGGTTCCGAGGTTGTTACGGTGAGTTTAGAATGAATTTAATCATTAATGTTTGTATAAAGGGGGTTATATATTTAAAAAAGCATTAATAATAATTTTAATTATTATTTTTATAATTTTAGAGTGGAAAATCTCAAGAGAAACGGACAGGTCAAAAAACGGCTTGGAAATTATCTCGAGAGGATCGGGAAATTTCTCTGAAGGGAACGACAGTCCTAATGCCTTGGGACTGGTTAATGCCAAATATTCCAGGAATTGAGGCAAATAAAAGATATTTACAGGCAATGTTCAAAAATCTAGATTTAAATTCCATTTTCCTATTCAATGAAGGTAGATATAGGATAATGAACAATGAAATCGAAGAGGTGAGATTATTTAAGAATGAACAAATTTTGTTTATTTAATATTCAATTTTTCTCATATCTGGTCTTTTTTCAGTATCATGAATTGAGTGATTCTGAAGGCTGATAGAATTTAAGTTATTGTAAACTTTAGGTTATTATTATCCGTAAATATGGCTTATATTTTGTTAATAGTGTAAATATAATGACTAAAAGAAAAACTAAAAAAATAGTGTTCAAAAAAAGTGATATTCTGATTAAATTAGATCGAATTACGTGAATAATTTAAATATAATTTCAAGGAGCGAAATTACCTGATTAAATTATAGTACCTTTTGTTAGTAATGTAAAAACAGAAATTATTATATATATTTATTTTCTAATAACATTTTTTAAAAATATTTTTTGTTTATTTATATATATATTTTTTTTATTTTGTGGTTGTTAGATATAATTTATTTCAGAAGTAACTTGATATATAATTATGTAATCTTAGATTTTAATTTTCCTACTTTTTTGTGATTGTTATTTTTTTTTAAACTGAAATTTGATTTCGTCAAGTAAAGGCTTGTCCGTCAAACTTTATGGAGTTATGTGTTTTATTTCCGTCATAATTGATTTTCGGTTTTAAAAATTGTTATTAATTTTTCCAATTTTAAAAATAAGTAATCCAAGTAGAATTACTGTAAGCAACATTATCCCTGTTAAAATTAATAAGATTTCTTGACTTGTAAAATGTAACAACTCGTCATTTTGTGAAATTTGTGGCATTTTAGAAAGATTTTCTAGTATATATATTTCGTCTTCAAGAAGAGATAATAGCATGTTTTCCTTATGCTCAAAATAATAAAGTATTCTTTTAAGTAACTGGGGTTGCTGCATTGAATAATTGTATAGCAAAGAACTGATGGAAGAAAGTGAAAGAGTTGATTTTTGTGTTGAATTTGAAGTATCCAATATTTTGACTTTTTTATTTGGATAATAAGACGTTATTTTAGGTGTTACTTTACAGTCTGGATTCAATTGTAGTATTCCGTTGTTTTGAATATCAATGAAAACGTCTGGTTTTTCAGGGCAGTATAATTGAAATCGTTTTGGAAGAAAGGTTGAATGGAGCCAGCCATAATGAGTATGTTATGGACTCCAGAAGTAATATTTGTTAATGTTTACAAAAAATTGACAATTATAGGGTTCGGCTTTCGTGATAATTGATATTTCACAGAGAGGATTTTCTCTAGTGTTGACTATTGGATAATTGGCATAGCAAAAGTTTCCAATGTCAGTTTCATAGCATGATTTAATAAACTTTTCGTCTGCCATAAAATATTTTGCATTATTTGATAAAAAGGCAAGGTAAGAAATTTGAGGTTTACGGTAAATTGACAAAGTGTGTTTCTTGTTAATGTCGAAGAAAATAGGAAATGCATGCAGCTTGAATACATGGAATTTATCTGAAGTAGGTATAGGAATAGTTAACATGAAAACTAAATAGTTTTTTACAATAAAGTGTTTAATTTTTGAAAACGGAAGAATGTTAAAGAAAAAAGAAGCCGAGAGGTTTAGTTTGAAATTAAGGAAAGATTTATTGATTTCAAATCGTAGATTTCAAATTATTTATGTCTTAAGGTCCAATCGTACATCGAAAAAATAAATATGAGTCAAAAAAACATGTCTTTGAAACTCAGATATTTATTTAATAGAAAAAACTCCTTTTGAAACTTCCTGACGTTTCGGTACACATGCGTACCTTTTTCAGAGGTTCTTAACCTAAATAATTATATTAAAGATTAGTAATTTTAGTCTGAACAAATATGATGGATAATTACGTAGATTTATATACATTGTTACCTGAGTTGATGATGGTTTAAAATAGTCAAACAGATCAATTTTCAGTCAAAAAAGTAACATTTAAGTCAATTGTTTTAAAAAAATTAATTAAAATTTAGTCATTTTTAGAAGTCTCAAAAAACTTCGAGACTTCAATCGATTAGAACTACATTTGTTTTTAAATATAGTACGAGAAAAAAAATTAGCGTAGGTTAGGACGGACGAACAGAAATTGATAGTTTCAGAAATACTTGAAGAATATGTAATGAAAGATGATGTAATAGGCAAGTTTCCATTAAAAACCACTGATGTGGAAGCGCGTAATTGAGTTTAAATTTGAAATAAGAAATTTAAAAAATGTATATATGTACACATCCATACATATGCTTACATATATACACACATATAGCATACATACATATACACATATATACATATAGAGATGATTAATGTTAAAAACATTCTTTATAATACTCTGATAAATTTTATTAATATTTAGAATTTCAGTCTGTTAATTAACTGAAATCTTACGATATTTGTTTATAAAAATAGACTCAATAATACGTCTTTGATAAGTATTTTTTTCTATAGCTAATATTTTAATACGTTTAAAATCAAAGTAATGATTGAAATTCCAAGAATGTTGCGACGGACCTGTGTTAAAATTCCCAACTTCACAATCTCTTTTGTGTTCAGCAATTCTAGTTTTTAATCTCCTGCTAGTTTCACCTATATAAGCTTTATTACAACATTTACATTTAATTAAATAAATAACACCACATAAATTTTCAATGGAATCGACGTCCTTTTTTCTTGACAAATAATTACCTAATGTATTAGTGCTTTTAAAATAAACATTGATATTAAATTTTTTAAGTGAATTTCTTAATCTTTCTGATAGGCCCTGAATGTAAGGCAAAGTAACATTTAAATTAAATCTATTGTATGTATCACTCCAATTTCTTTTCTTGTTAGTTTTATTACTGTTATTGTAAATCTCATGAATGCGTTCTTTAATGATGTCATTTACAAACTCAAGAGGATAGTTATTCTGTACTAAAGTTGTTTTTAAAAGATTTAAATTTTCTTTTCTAAATTGAATGTCAGATAATTTTACACATCTATCCACTAAACCCTTAATTAAACTAATTTTATGCCCAAATAAATTATGTGAATTATAGTTTAAGTATCTTCCAGACCAAGAAGGTTTTTTATACCAATTGGTTAATAAATCACCATTCGGAGTTTTTATAATTTTTAAATCAAGATAGTTAATAACATTATTAATCTCACATTCATGAGTGAAATTTATACAATCTTCAATAGTATTAAATGCATGTAAGAAAACTTGAATTTTATCTGTGGGAATACTACAGGAGATAATGATGAACCCATAGGGCAAGCCAAAATTTGTTTATACCAATTCTTGGTCTGGTAGATACTTAAACTATAATTCACATAATTTATTTAGGCATAAAATTGGTTACATTAAGGGTTTAGTAGATAGATGTGTAAAATTAGTTGACATTTAATTTAGAAAAGAAAATTTAAATCTATTAAAGACAACTTTAGTACAGAATAACTATCCTCTTGAGTTTGTAAATGACATCATTAACGAACGCATTCATGAGCTTTACAATAACAGCAATAAAACTAACAAGAAACGAAATTGGAGTGATACTTACAATAGATTTAATTTAAATGTTACTTTGCCTTACATTCAGAGCCTATCAGAAAGATTAAGAAATTCACTTAAAAAATTTAATATCAATGTTTATTTTAAAAACACTAATACATTTGATAATTATTTGTCAAGAAGAAAGGACGTCGATTCCATTGAAAATTTATCTGGTGTTATTTATTTAATTAAATGTAAATGTTGTAATAAAGCTTATACAGGTGAAACTGGCAGGAGATTAAAAACTAGAATTGCTGAACACAAAAGAGATTGTGAAGTTGGGAATTTTTACACAGGTCTGTCGCAACATTCTTGGAATTTCAATCATTACTTTCATTTTAAACGTATTAAAATATTAGCTACAGAAAAAATACTTATCAACGACGTATTATTGAGTCTATTTTTATAAACAAATATCGTAAGATTTCAGTTAATTTACAGACTGAAATTCTAAATATTAATAAAATTTATCAGAGTATTATAAAATAATGTTTTTAATATTAATCATCTCTATATGTATATTTGTGTATATGTATGTATGCTATATGTGTGTATATATGTATGCATATGTATGGATGAGTACATATACACAATTTTTAAATTTCTTATTTCAAATTTAAACTCAATTACGCGTTTCCACATCAGTGGTTTTCAATGGAAACTTGCCTATTACATCATCGTTCATTACGTATTCTTCAAGTATTTCTGAAAGTATCAATTTCTGTTCGTCCGTCCTAACCTACGCTAATTTGTTTTTTCGTACTATATTTAAAAATAAATGTAGTTCTAATCGATTGAAGTCTCGAAATTTTTTGAGACTTCTAAAAATGACTAAATTTTAATTAATATTTTAAAAACAATTGACTTAAATGTTACTTTTTTGACTGAAAATTGATGTTTGACTATTTTAAATCATCATCAATTACTAATCTTTAATATAATTATTTAGGTTAAGAACCTCTGAAAAAGGTACGCATGTGTACCGAAACGTCAGGAAGTTTCAAAAGGAGTTTTTTCTATTAAATAAATATCTGAGTTTCGAAGAACATGTTTTTTTGACTCATATTTATTTTTTCGATTTACGATTGGACCGTAAGACGTAAATAATTTGAAATCTACGATTTGAAATCAATAAATATCAACGGTCGAAGAAAGGATTGATTTGTGTCATCAAATCATTTTACAGTTAAGGAAAGAGTTGGAAAAGAGTAGAGGGTGCCATGGATTTGTAACTGTATGCGTGAGGGCTTCCAGGAGTTGTCGTAAAAGAGAGGCATAGGAGTCAATAGTCTCTTCTAGATCTTTTGTTTGATTTGCAAAGGTAGGATTATTGAACTTGGCATTAAACCCGATTTGCTCGTTAAAGTCTTCAACCCTTGACATGATTTTAGAATTTTTCTTTAATTTTTGGAGAGATCTGGTTAGGGATAAGAAATAAATTATCTTCGGGTAAATAAAGAAAAGTTTCTTGATGTTCTTCTAATTTTTCAAACGTCTTCTGATTTTTTTCTAAAAATGAATCTTTTTTCATTGAAGTACTATTAATATTATGTGTTTGATTAGAAAGTAATGAAATTTCTTGAAGAAGGTAAGTCATTGACTTGATATTAATATTATGACTACTCGCATTACAAACGTCAGATCTCTCCGTACATCCTACGATGAGTTTAATATAGTTTTCAATTATTTGATGTTTGAAATTATATAGTTCGAACACGTCTAGATAGGACAAAAATTGATATTCTTCAGAGAGGATTTGAATATCGATAATAGGCTCAAGATAAACGGCTAATGAGTTCAAAAAAATGGAATCGATGTACGAGGTTGTTGCATCAGATGGGATTACTAGAAATAATATTAAGAAGATACCAGGTGCAAGTTGAAGTTTTGAATTCATTGTGCTTTTCGGAAGCCTGTAAAAAGAAAACAAAAGTTATTATAAAACAATGTTCTTATAATTGAGTGGTTTTAGGTCTAGAAGTTTGTTTCGAGAATGGTCAAAGAAGTCGATTCAGAAATTGAGAATTTCGTAACTGAGTAGGGGGCGAGATTTGCGTTGTTTTATCAAACTTTTTTATGATATTCCTAAGACATTCTTTTGTAGAATATACTTGGGTATTACAGTAATGGCAAGAATTCTCCCATGGAACCAATTTGGGTCTGGGATCAGTTTGAACTTCCTGATCTTTTGTCTTGATCTTCTTTGGATATGTTTCTGTGTCACCTTTATCACAAAGATGCGATTGCGAATGCGATCGAATGTTGATCTGGATAGGTTATCGTTTGTGGCAATGGTAATCTACATTTGATAGTGAGATTCTTGAGAATTTCCACGTGATTTAGAATTTCCATGGAGTTACATCTGGTTAATTTCCTTGTATATCTTGGGGTGTGGGTAGCTTCTTCGTAATAGTGCTCCATTGAAGTTGTGTACCTGAAGTACGGAATTTTAATTAACGTTTATGATATTGATTTGGAGGTCTGAATCCACATTTACAACATTTTTCATAACTTTTTCCAGATGACCCTGGCTTATCGAGGGGTACATAAAAATGTTTAGTTGGTAAATAGGGTTTTGGATTTCCGCCTAGTCTTCTTCTTTTTGTGAAATTAGTATCTGTCGAACGGTCTACAGTGTCAAAGGAAGTAAATGGAGGAGTTGTTTCAGGAGAAAGAGTGGAGTTTTTTTCTAGAGAATTCATAGAGTTGTTTTCAGGAATTTTTGATAAGTTCATAGAAGATTCATGCACAGAAATATGAAAATTTTGAAGTGAGTTCGCTAAAATTCTTTCGCAAGTTGAATTAAGGAGACCTCTATTTGATATTAAATGAATTACTTTTATAGCAGCAAAACTTTTCGTTTCTTGAAGTGAGTCGGGCATCCCTGTTTGTTTAATATCCTGAACAGTACAAATTGCTATCCAAGTAGAGTTTTCAGTTGATGTTTTAATATGTAATGTAGTAAATAGAGGATGTGGAAGATTGCGCAGTGCACATAGTCCTTGCAATTTTTCGCATATTTCGCTACTGAAGGAAGGTCGAAATGGCTCTAATTTATATTCTGTACCATCTATCACTGCCATTAATAGACTTCGTGCTGCATTTTGTTTGACTAAATCTTCATCTTTTCCAGTAGTAATAACTACATACATTTGATACTGCAATTGTACTCGAATATGATATTCATTGTTGGAATCTAAGGCAATTGATAACTTGTATTCTAGAGGAGGTTCTCCTTTTTGTTGAAGAAAATTATTTAAAAGAGTTGTATAGGATTCATGCGACATGCTGAGGAAAGTTTAAAGTTGAATTGAGTAGTTTATTGTACTACGAGCTTCCTTGAGTTGTGAATGAGGATATAGAGTAGCTTCTGTAGTGAGTGGGGTGGCTTCTTCTTTACTTGTGTTGGAGTCAAGATAGCGAGAGATGTTCAATGGAGTGCTCTGTGCTTCTATGTGTGCGTGTGGTGCTGATGCTATAGGTGCCTGTGATTCTGTGGTATTGGGTCCGTAAGCAGGTGGTCGCTTTCCTAGATGTAACAACAAATTAGTCACTGAGTCCCAAAAGGCTCCTTAAAGATATAATGACCAGCCGAATATTTTATGTAGAGTGTAACCGTGGATTAAGGTATCTGCAATTAATTTGATTTCTCTAAATATGATTATTATTCCTATTAATCCTGCACTAGCAGTACCAAAGTTTGTAAAAATAGTCCAGAATTTTTCCCATGCTGATTGAGCGATCGTATCGATTGTGTCTTCATCCAAGAGGTTAAGTACAGAGATGCCCTGCTTATTTGTGGTTTGTCCCACTAATCCCCTTGCTAAGGTATTTAGAACCATAGGTTTCTCTTCATGAAACAGAATATGATCTCTTAATTTATCTAGATCGGCTTGTGAATATATGCCACTTGTGGCCAAAAATGAGGGATTTGTGTATTCCCATGTGGGCTGTGTTTCGGGCATCATAACATTAGGTGTTAGCCCTTCAATAGAATTGGGTAACATTTTAAACCATTTTTCACCAAAGAAATACATTGATGGAACAAATGTGTTACAACTTATTTGAGTGCCTGTATTTGAAATAATATGGGTACGTGGCGTTAGAAAAAATGTTCGATTTCCTTTGAATACTGGGAGTTGTATATAGCATTCTTTAGTTTCTCGAAAAACAACTTCGGCTTGAACACATTGAACTATATGGACTACTTCCCCTGCTACTACTGCCATATAACCCGGTCCTTTCATCAAATGATAAACGAATTCATCGGGTGCCTGAGTAGCCAAAATTAGTGAATTTCTAAATACTTGTTGTTCGAGTTTACATTTTTCAGTTAGAACATCTCGATAAAGTTGCTTTACTTCTGTGCGAAGGTGTCTTTCTACGTAAACAAATTTTGAATTGATATACGTAAAAATATCCATGTTTTTTACTGCGATTTTTTGATTTTCAAAAACAGAGACGCCCTGATTATTTTCATAGATTAATAGCTTTGGGTGCTCGGTTCTCATCAGCAAGATGTTGCATACAGGCATTAATGACTTGTATGCCAATACAGATGTTATATCATCTGTTACCAGGGAATATAATATTTCGTTCCTTGTAGTATTGTCATAAGTTTTACTTTCTAATCCGGAGTATAATAATTCATATTTTTTGAAATTACATGATTCAGTTGGTAATGGGTTCCAAAAGGTTTGGCCTTCTTCCACATCGATACAAATGGTGTTTGACACTGTATATACTACACCCGAACTTAAGTGAATCTTATCACAATTTAAATTAATAGTCGCGTAACAATCTCGCAATGATATTTTATAAGTTGTTTCGACAACAACGTAATCCCAAGTGCCGAAAGGGTCTGAGAATGTTGTACCTGAACATTTTCCCCAATGAGTCGTGGTACCTGCTATCATTAGAGTACGAGAAAATGAGTTGTTTGAAGTTAACCCGAAAAGTTACTTTTGGTCTCCTACTGTTAATACTCCCGTTTTATCCATTAAATCACATTGTTCATGTGAGACTTCGTGTATATATTCTTTGTACCCGTTAGCTACTGACGATACGTGAGAATGTATTCCACAATATTTTACTTCCCGCTTTACTTCTACTTTACATTGTATGACCTTTGCATTGCTACAATCGGTTATTTGCAATAATTGTATGTTTACCGACTCGATGTTTAGTTTTGGTGAAGGTATATCACATCCTCCTACCTCTAATAATGATACGGTTGTTATATTCAGTTAATTCGGGCCACAATCATATCCCGCGATGGCATGGATTGTTTTTGTATAATGTAAGTATACAGTGAACAGAGCCAAAAGGAAGCCTCGTAAATCCAATTCTGGAAAAAGGAGGTTTCAAATTAGCGACTAGTTCTACTTATGGATATTTTTTATGATAACGTCATTTTTTTATTATGAACGTGTTTAATGTTTATATTTTTCCTTTCTGATGATTTATTGCCATGCATAGTATATTGTAGAGTGATATATTTTTTGTTAAAAAAAATCTAGATACCTATTTTATTAGAGCTAGAACGTCGGCCAGTACTACGTGACCTGATAAGCGCAAAGCGAGGATAAGATTTTTGTATGCGTATTGTCCTCTTGTTCTAATTGTTAACATAATGTCTCTAATTGTAAATAGGTTGGCAAGATCCTTACTCCATTCTGGAATGTTGATATTATCGTGATTAAAACTTCCAGTTTAAATTAAAAATGGCCAGAGAACAATCATGTCGACTGATTAAGCAAATACATCAATAAGAGCCTCGATTCGTTTGCGGTGAATTAATTCCATTTGTCTGAAATAAATATTTTACTGCATATATTTTAATACGTCTGCTAAAACTCCGTGATCCGATAATTGAAGACTCAGAATCAAATTTTCATTGGCCTTTGGTCCTCTTATTTTAATTTTAAGGATTATGTCCCTAGTTGTTTCTATGCTTCTAAGGTTTTGTGCCCATTTAGGAATATCACTGTCATTTCGTTCGAAAATTTCCGTGTGGAATAAATATGGCCATAACATAAGCAGATCAATTTGATGCATAAAAACGACGATAAGAGTGTCTACACGTGGACAATGGATTGGATCCATTTGAAATATTTAAAATGATAAGGGGTTGTCGTTTAATTATTATTAATGGTTTAACATTTTATATGTGAACCCTTAAGTCTATTGATGTGTACTACTGAAGGTTTGCCTTTTATGTCAATTTTCACGTTTCCTTTTCCTAATAGCATATAATTTTGTTATAAAATTTGTTAGGTAATCGTCGTAAGTTTGCAATTTTTCTTGTTTTGATAGAGGTTCATTTGATGGTTGACGAGCTAGTTTTCCAAAAACTAATTCATATGGTGTACATTTTGTACCTTCGTGGACACTTGTGTTATAAGAAAACATGGCTAATTCAAGCCAATCATCCCATTCGGAAGTTTTTGAAACGAATTTTTTAAGATATTATGCTAACACATGGTTCGTTTTTCATCATAATTTTTGGGATTAAGAGTAAAATTGAAAGGTAGAGAAATTTTTGTATTGGACTATCAAAATTTACATTTTGTATTTCATTTAGTGATTCTTTACTTATTAAATTATGAAGAAATTCCTGAATATTTTCCTTAGAAGATTCGCTATTTAATTCGATATTTTCTTCGGAATCTGAATTTGTATGGTTCTTGAAGTTCGTGGATTTCATATACTTGATAGGATTATATTTTCCAATTGCTGAGTTATTTACCGAAATTATATTAGTTTCTACGCTTTCATTGTTTCCCAGAACGTGGTTTCTCGAAAGCGCATCCGCATTTACATTTGATTTACCTGCTTTATAGACTACGTCATAATCATATTCGGCAAGCTTCAATCGCCATCTTGATACTCGAGAACAAGGATCTTTAGAATTTTTAAACCATACAAGGGGCTTATGATCTGTAACGAGGGTAAATTTTTGTCCGTACAAATAAGGGCGAAAATATATTACAGTGTAGACTATCGCCAAAGCTTTTTTTTTCATACGTGTCATATTTGCGTTCAGTATCGGTTAGTGATCTTGAGACATACGCAATTGGTTGGTCTTTACCGATTTTACCTTGCGAAAGTATTCCGCCGATCGCATAACCTGATGCATCTGTAGTTACAATGAAAGGTTTTGAAAAATCGGGTCGGATTAATAGTTGTTCCTGGCACAATTTATCCTTCAAAATATTAAACGCTTGTTTCTGTTTTTCGGTCCAATTAAATGATATGTCCTTTTTAAGGAGCTGGTTTATTGGGGCTGCTATCTTAGCAAAATTTTCTATGAATCTACGGTAATATCCTGCTAATCCTAAAAATTGTTTTATATGCTTTTGATTTTTAGGAGTTGGAAAATCTTTCACTGCCATGATTTTCTTTGGAGCAGGTCGCACTCCGTCTTGATCTATTATGTGTCTAAAATATCCTATTTCGTGTTGTAGAAATTCGCGCTTGTCGGGTTGTAAATAAAGATTCGCATTTCGTAATCGACTTATGATATCATTAAATTTTGATTCATGTTCTTCTAAAGTATTTGCATAAATCACTATGTCATCATGATAAACAAAAAGTTCCGTTCCCTGAAGTCCCGTTAGAACTAAATCCATTAGTCGTTGAAAGGTTGCTGGTGCATTTTTTAAACCAAACGGCATTCTGTCAAACTCATAATGTCCATAAGGAGTTGAGAATGCGGTTTTGTGTGCATCTTTAGGATCCATTTTTATGTGATGGAAACCAGTTGCTAAATCAAAAACAGAAAAATAACGAGCGCATCCTAACTGGTCTAAAATATCATGAATATTTGGTAGAGGATATGAATCACCAATTTTTTTTTTCATTCAATTTCCTAAAATTAAGCACCATACGCTATTTCTTTTTTCCTTGTGAGTCTTGCTTTTTGGAACAATCCAGATTGGTGCATTATAAGGTGATTGTGAAGGTTTTATTACACTATTCTTTAATAATTCATCCACTTGGCGAATGATTTCTTCCTTTTGGACTGGAAGGAATCGGTATTGTCGTCAAAAAATAGGACAATCATCTGTTGTTGGTATTGAGTATTGAAGTATGTTTGTAGATTCTAAGTATTCTCCCGGAATATGGAAACAATCTGCATTTTTCTTTAATAATTTTTCAACGTGCTCATATTATTCCATATTTAAATGCTCCAATAGTAATAGTTTTTTGATAATTTCTACTCTTTTTCACCCGGGATCTTGTGAAATTTGCAAGAATGGTTATAATTTTCATCGGATTTCAAAAAACTATTTAATATTAAATTAGGTAGGTTTTTATCATTGTTATCGTTGGGAAAATTAGATTCATTTGCTGAATTGTTGAATTCTCATTGTTCAAAATCTTGTAATTGAACACTGGGAATTGATATTTTAACGGGTTGCTCATTTATATTTGCATATTTGACATAGGCCTTACCTCCATTTTTTATGATGGCTTGGCCCACAAAAATTCCTTCTCCAATTGATAATTGAGGTATATAACCTTCTGTCTTTTCCGCATTTTCTAATTTAACATAATAATCAAAAATTGTTCTTGCCGGGATTGTGATAATGCCAGTTTGTTCAAAAGGATAAGTTGCATCATTAATTTCAATACATTTATATGTATAATTTATATTTACTTTATTATTAAGGAAGAATTCAGAGCCCAATACACCATCTTCATCTACTGGTACATCATCAGGAATTATATTTAATATAGTTAAAAATCCAAGTATCACGACCTTAATTTGACCTAGAGTATAAACAGGTAAATCATTAATTGCTGTTAATCTCAATACCTCATTTTTATTTATTTTTAGTCCAGGGTCGATCGCGCTTCTTTTAATTAGATTTCGACCAGCGCCAGTGTCGATCATCACACGTGCCGGGTTTTTTAGACCATAGGCAGATATCATGATCGAAGGAATTATATTATTCCTACTGAGATATATTTTGATATCGTTTTCCTTAATTTTAATTTAGGTAGGTGCTTTAGTTAATGAGTCGGCGCTTTCCTCCCAGCACCCATTGGAGGAATAGCGTTGGAGTTTTCCTGGTTCTGCGTATAATTTTGAGAGTTTTGTGGTCCGCTTCGGTTTTGTAAATACCTATTTTTTTATAACAATCTCTAGCGATGTAACCAAGGTTATTACAAAAGTTGCAAATAATTTTAGATTCTTGAGTCGGATATTGATGGGTCTGCCGATTATTTGCATTTTCAAAATTGTTCCCCTTTCGATTTTATCCAGCTTCAAAATTCTGATTCTGTCTAGGTCTCAAGTTTGGATTTTGCCCGAATCTAAAATTTGGATTTTGCCTGTTTGCGAAATTTTGATTCTGTTGATGTCCAAGGTTTTGATTTTGTCGGGTTCTAAATTTTTGATTTGATTCAGGTCTAAAATTTGAATTTTGTCCTGGTTTAAAGTTTTGATTCTGTCGTAGTGCAAAATCTGGATTTTGTGCGGAATTCCATTTATTGTAGTTATTAAAGTTTCCTTGAAGATTATTTCGTAAAAATTGGTTTTGAATTGAGCGATTTTCGGAAAATATTTGGTTTCGAAAGTTCTCAAGATAATAACATTTTTCGGTCATATGTCCCAGTTTTCCATAAATTAAACATGATATTATAATGTCCTAAGCAACATTAAATTTATTATTTTTTGTAATAACTCGCGAATCTGATTCTTCTTCTAAAGATTTATTTGTCTTATTTTTTCGCAATTCTGAACATGCATTCTACTTTCTTTTTATTTCGAGAGCCTCGTTGATAAGAGTTTTGAAAGTCTCACCTACATTATCTTTTAATCTTATTTCAATTTCTGAACTTAATCCTCTTTTAAAACATTTATTAACATCATCTTCTGAATTTGATTTAAATGTATTATCTGTAGCACCATCATTGCCTAATTTATGCGCGTCTTCGATCCTATCCGCTAATTCTTTTATTCGCGCAGCGTATAATATCACGTTTTCCTTATTTCACATAAATACATTACCTAGTTCTCCTTGGAGTTGGCATGCACTTTTTGCGGGGGCATAAACCTTTTTCAGTTTTTCAATTAATTCATCTAAAGTTCGAAAAGTGTTTCCAAATATGCATTTTCGCGCTTCTCCAGTTAATT
>NC_046659.1:2772642-2774119 GCF_010883055.1 Belonocnema kinseyi
GGCCTTCACTTGAAATTTCCTCTCGGGAAATTTCAAGTAAAGGCATGTGAACAAATTGCTGGACGCTTGAGGTTCTCAATTTGTCGTTCCGACATACATCAAGATACACATGAGCCTGTGTAGAAATTATGGCTTTAGTCTCTGTACATCCCTCTATGAAATAGGCTAAAGGGATGTTACTTCCGTCAAAAATAGGGATTATTTCAAGCGCGTCGCGAAGGGAAACTTGCTGATTGGTTGGTAATGTCATATTTATTGGTTTCGTCGAGTCTTCGTCACTTGTTACGTCGTCACTATCATGCTCGCTTATGATCGATTCGCGATTAAACTTCTGAATTGAGGCCTCTTTTTGTATTTCCCTATTATTTTGTTGGGAAAGCGTTGAACTTAACAATGATTTAATATTGGTCTGGTAATCTATGACATCATCAAAAGTTAAAGTTTTATTTTGGTCTAAAGAACCACTAATTAAACTCAAATCTGTGTTTACTAAGGGATATTTCCAGAGCAATCAATAGCTCTATTTTCGTATGTATCACTACCGAATTCCACGTCTAATTTATTTAATTCTTTATTTATTTTAATTGTATTCTTCTTATCAAGCCCTTTCTTATCAAAATCTACCTCCTGAGCTAATTGAGGATTTTGTTTCGCCAAATTTCTAGTTATATTCTGTCGACAACTCCCTAAATTTATAGGTTTTTTATTCGGCATCTGTTATAAATTCGCACATATTAAAAAGCAACAATAAACGTATAATATAAATTACCTGTCTTCGATCAAGTTCTTTGTGCAAAAAAAATGTTTATAAGAAGAATTTATTTTAATTCAATTATATATTGGCTCTCTTTTATTTTGGTTTCCCGGCCGATGCACCATAAAAAGGTTGTATGTTACGTCATGTAGACCGTAAAATACTCCCTTTTTAATTAGATTCCTCGTTTTAGTTGAGATTGAAGATCTCGCACAGGGAAGAGGAAAAAGTAGCCAATAATAATATGTGAAAGTAATTTATTGTAAATGATTGAAAAATAGAATGTATACGAGCACGAAGATGACGGAAGATGAGTTTAGTCCTTGGCCAGTATCTTAAAATAAAATGATCAAATTTATTGTAGGCCAAGGAGTTTAAAAAAAAGGAATTTTAGAGCTGACTATAAGCATTGCTTACCAGTAATTTATTATAATTGACGATTACTAAAGACTGGATGTTGCAAAAGTAGGTTGATTCTTGGTTGTTGTTAATTTTGGGTGTAGGGGTAATCCAAAGGGAGAAATTCCAGACTCGGGTTTCCCAGTCCATAACACTGTCACAAGGCTACACACACCAATGCATGACGAATTCTGGTTTGAGACACTGGACTAGATGGCTTGAGTCCGAGAAAATCGTAGAAATAGAGAAGAACTAATAACTGGCCCGTGCTAGTACTTTTGGTTTTTATAGGGCCTAATGCACGTCTCTGCATGCTGGGACGTC
>NC_046659.1:2774219-2785102 GCF_010883055.1 Belonocnema kinseyi
CTCCAGTCTCCAACTTGCTGACTATATTCATTTTCTATATGCTACTACTTACAATATTCTGACTATATCTATTCTCGTTAGCTTACAATTTGTTGACACAATATTTGCTCTATATTTATTAAGACATTATTATTATTATAATCATGCAAATGTATAAATATGCAAATAAATATATTAAAATATATATACGTCACGGGACGTGCCACCTGCTATAATAGACATATATCCTGTTCCTTGCATTAAATTAAAAGCAAATTCATCTGGTGCTTGAGTAGCTAGGGTTAAAGTATTTTTAATAACTTGCTGTTCAAGAATACATTTTTGCTTCAGTATGTCGTAAAAGAATCTTTTAATTTCTGTTCTAATGTGTCGTTCAACGTACACAAATTTTGAATTAACATATGTAAACATGTCCATATTGTTTATACTTAAATTTCGTTTCTGTAAAAATGTTTCGCCTTTAGACGTCTCGAATATTAATAATTTTGGATCTTCTGTTCTAATTAGTAAGTAATTACATACTCGTTAATTTGCTTTTTTCTCTAGAACGAAAATGACGTCATCGGTAGTGAGAGAGTAAAGAATTTCGGGATTTTCAATTGATCTTTCATGAGTCTTATTAGCTGGCCCTTCATATAAAACTTCATATTTTTGTGTGTTACAAATATCCTGAGGAACGGGATCCCAAAATGTATGACTTGCTTCCATATCAATACATTTTGAATCAGAAAGTGAACAAACTGTTCCTGAACGTAAATGAATTTTATCAGTATTTAAATTAACTCTAGTATGTAATGAGTTACATTGTTCTCGCGAAATATCTTTTAAGTATACGCTACGTCCACTTGCAACTGTAGAATTATGTGAATACATAACACAATATGTAACAGTACGTAATACTTCGACTTTGCATTGAATGACTCTAATTTGACTGAATTCAGTTAATTGTAATAACTGAATATAGGTATTTTCTACCTGGAGTTGAGATTCGGGTATTTCGCATTCGCCTACTTCTAAAAGAGACAGTGTTGTGATATTTAGTTGGTTTGACCCGCAGTCGTATCCCATGATGGCGTACGCCGAATTTCCTCATAGTAGTAGGAGTAAAAGGTTGTAAAGTCCGGTTTTTGAGAGGCTCATTGCCTGGAAAAATGAGGTTTTTCCGGTTGGCAGTTTATTTCTGCTTTTGAATACATTGCGTATTTTTATGCCTATTTTCTGTTTCATTTAGCTGATTTTTAGTTTATTTAAATTATATGAAACTTATTATTTATTGCTATTTTCGGGTACATTTTATATACCTAATAAATAAGGTCTAAAAGAGCAGCTAAAAAATTTTTGTTTGATATTCGAAGGCTCCTTATTAAACTGTAGAAGGCTTTAGGTCCTCTTGTTTTAATAGTAAGAATAATTTCCTTAGTTGTTTCTGGTAGAGAAATGTTTCTTGCCCAATAATCTACTATATTGTCATTCCAGTCATATACTCCGCACATAATTAAACATGGTAAAAGAGTGTATATGTCGACATGTCTTTCGATTATATTGTATAGTTCATAAATTCTTTGCTGGTGTTGAATTTCCATAATATTTTCGTTTTTAAGTCTGGAATTGGAGAGAGTATGAATTTTTAAATAAAATTAATCCAAAATATTTAACAATATTATTATTGCTTAGACTATTCATTGTTCTGTTTCTTGATTAAGTTTTTTCTTAAATATCAATATGGGAAATTTGAAGTCTGTTTATGTGTAAGACTGTTGATGATTTATTTATTTTAATTTTTACGTTTCCATTTCCTAGTATTTATAAAACTTCATAAGGGCCTGAATAATGATTGTCAATTTTTTAAATTTTTCCTCCTTCTAGTAAAAATACTCTATCTCCTACATTGAAATCTTCAGGGTTAATTTTTTTGTCATAGTATTGTTTCGATTTTTCTTTTGCTGCTATCAAATTTTGTCTGGCTATATTTCGCATTTCTTGTAATCTTGTAATTAATTTCATTGTATAATCGTCGCATGTTTCTAGTTTTTCATGTGGTGGTGGTGGTTCACTTGATGGTTGTCGTGCTATTTTTTCAAAAACAAACTCATATGGGGTACATTTTGTGCCTTCATGTACACTTGTATTATAAGAAAATGTTGCTAATTCTAATAATTCGTCCCACTCTAAATTTTTATCAACAAATTGTTTTAGATATTCCGCTAATGAGTGATGAGATCTTTTAAGTGATCCGTTTGATTGTGGGTGAAACGCAGTTGTTTTAAATTGTCGGATTCTAATTCTCTTTGCTAATCTTCTTAATAAATTACTTAGAAAATTTTATCCTTGATCGGTTAATACTCCTTTTGGTGAACCATAAATCCATATAAATCTTATGATAAATGCGTCGGCTATAGTACTAGCTTGTTGATTTGGAAGGGATATGGCTAATGAGTATTTTGTAAAATTATCCTGCATGGTCAAAATGTTTAAATTTCCAGATGTTGTTTTAGGAAGAGGACCAACTGTGTCCATAGAAATTTTTTCGAAAGCTGTACCAGGTGTATCAGTAATAACCATCTGACTTTTTGTTTTTACGCGAATTAATGTTTTTAATTGACATTGTAAGCATAATTGTATATATTTCTGGATATCTAACTTCATGTTTTCCCAAAAATGTTTCTGTCTTATCCTGTTTTAAGTTTTTGTTACTCCTTTATGACCTCCTACTGCTGACGAGTGTGCTTCTTCAATTATCTGATATCTTTTATCTTTAGTGGGATATTGTGTTATTCCCAAGCAAATAATAACTTTTATAGTTGATTCCGAAAATCATGCTTGCAGTGTGTTTAATATTTCCTCCCGTGGTATGTCATTAACATATGGTGTTTTTGTTATACTAAATAATTTTAAATTTAATTTTTCTGCCAAATTTCGTAGAGAGAATATGCATAGTTTTATATTTTTTAATGTTTCTGTAAGATTATCTTTTATTTCTCCTTCAATTTTTAATACAATGTTGAATTGCTTACCTTTTTTAATTTCTTTCGCGAGTCCTTTTTGAAGTTTGGAAAATTTTGGAAATTGTTGTCGTTTTTCGAGAATGCTGGACCAAAAATCTCGAGTTTTTCCTTCGGTGGTTATAAAATATACATAATTATCTTTCCTCATAGACATTTTGTCACGACATTCTACAATATTTTTATTTGGTTAAAATTGGCTAAATAATGGGATTTTCAATAGGGCTGGTTCCGGGGGTGGACAATTATCTACTGATTCTATCACCTCAGGATTTTCAAAATCATCTTGAAGTGTTGTATTTTCCTTTTCTTGGTTATTATCTGTATCGTGTTTTTCGTTAGTATCATTTATTTTATTTTCTATATCATTATTAAATTGCCCATCATTAAATTTATTTTTAGGATAATTTTCAATATCATATTTAAAATCATAGTTTTCTTCATTATAGTTATCTTCTTTTAAATTTTCTTCATTATTATTTTCCTCATCAACATTAATTTCATTTTTATATCCTTCATCTTTTTGTAATTCTTCTTTGTTATATTTTCTTATTCTATTTTCTTTAACTTTTCTTTTTAAATAATCAAAATATTCGGAATTCGAGTCTGAGTCTTCCATTGTTGGAGGAATTTTTATATTTTCCTTTCTAGGCCTACCTATTTTTTTAACTATAGGAGTAGGGATTACTTTTTGTTTTTCGTGCATTGATTTGCCTGCTCTAACTTGTTTTTTAATTTCTAAATATTCTGATTCAAAATTATCTTTTTCTTTTTTTAAGCTTTCTTTAATATTATTTTCAAGACCAGGAATTATTTTATGTGAGTCGAGTATAGCGTTACGTGGTCTATCTCTCATTTTGATTTCCAAATTTGCATTTTCAAGTTCTTCTTTCGATTCTTCTTGCTGAAAATTTTCAGCGATTTTTTATTTTCTTATCCATAATTTTAAATTGTTTCTGGCTTTCGCTTTCTGCATCGGCAATTGTGTTGATTTTTTTTATTTTTCTTAAAAATTTTATTTGTTGATTGTCCTATTAAAGGATTAATTTCATTTTTACAATTATTATTTTTTTACTTGAACTTGTGCTTCCACATGGAGTAGATTCAATTTTCGTAATATTTACTTTAATTTCAGTACTTTCACTTTTTAATTCTTCGTGATTTAATTTTTTTTCTTTCTTTCGTATCTCTTGATTTAATAATTCTTCTTCTTGATTTCTTATTTTTTAAATTAATAATTCTTCTTCTTGATTTCTTATTTCTTGATTTGATAACTCTTCTTCTTGAATTCTTATTTTTTTATTTAATAATTCTTCTGGATTGGTTAAATATATATGATTTGCAATTAATGCTTCAGTGTCATTAATTTTCTCAATATTGTCAGTCGGGTTTCTGGATAGGGAATCAGCATTTACATTCATTTTTCCAGCTTTATAGATTACATCAAAATCGTACTCTGCTAATATTAATTTCCACCTCGTTACGCGAGAACACGGATCTTTGCAATTTTGAAACCATACTAATGGCTTATGATCGGTTATTACGGTGAATTTTCTTCCATATAAATAGTGTCTGAAATGAGTTACAGAAAAGACAATTGCTAAAGCTTCTTTCTCGTAGGTATCGAATTTTCGTTCGCTGTCGATTAATGATCGTGATGCATATGCTATTGGCTTATCATTACCAATTTTTCCTTGAAATAAAATTCCTGCAACTGCATAACTGGAAGCGTCGGTTGTTAAAACAAAGGGTTTAGTAAAATCAGGTCTTGGTAATAAATGTTCTTCGCACAATTTATTTTTCAGTGTATCAAATGCTTTTTGTTGAGTTTCTGTCCATTTAAATTCTACATCTTTTTAAAATAATTTATTAAGTGGGGCTGCTATGTTTGAAAAGGCTTCGATGAATTTTCTATAATATCCTGCAAGTCCTATGAATTCTTTTATGTTTTTAGGTTTTTTTGGAATGGGAAAATTTCTTACTGCTTCTAATTTTCTAGGATCTGGCCTCACTTCTTCTTTATCAATGACATGTCTAAGATAAACTACTTCTGGATGTAAGAATTCGCATTTATCTGGCTGTAATTTTAAATTTTCTTCTCTTAATCTATTTGCTAATTTTGTAAATTTTTCTTCGTGTTCTTCTAAGGTATTTGCGTACAGGACTATATCATCCAAATATACAACTAATTCGATTCCTTGAAGGCCGGTTAAAACGAGATCCATTAAACGTTGAAAGGTTGCAGGTGTATTCTTTAAACCGAAAGGCATGCGGTCGAACTCATAGTGTCCGTAGGGCATTGAAAAGGCAATTTTGTGCGAGTCTTCCGGACTTATTTTTATTGATGATGAAAACCACTGTTCAGGTCAAAGACCGAGAAGTATTGTGCTTCTCCTAACTGATCTAAAATATCCGTGATATTAGGGAGAGGATAACAATCTCCTATAGTTTTTTCATTTAATTTTCGGTAATATAAACCATTCGCCATTTTATATTTCCGTGGGAATCCGGTTTTTTAAGTACGAGAAAAGTAGGTGAATTGTAAGGGAATTGAGATGGCTTTACTATTTCATTTTTTATTAGTTCATTGACCTGTCTAGTTATTTCTTCTCTTTGAACTTGGGGAAGTCTATATTGTCACGTAAATATGGGTTGACTATCTCCTGTAGGGATATTGTGTCTTAGTACGTTAGTTGCTTCAAGAGGCTCATCTGGGATTTGAAAAATGTCTTTACTGTTAATAATAAGTTTCTCAACATGAGTATATTCTTCTTGATTTAAATATTCTAAACGTAATAATTTCTTTATGTTTTCGAGTTTATTTTCTTCGGAAATGTTTAAAATATGATGAAAATGAAATTCTTGATTACATTTAGTATCGAAATAGTTAAATTTATGTTCAAATTGCTGTAATTATAGATTTTGAGTTTCTTTTTTATTTGAAGCTTGCGTATAATAATTTGATATTTCGATTTCGTCGAAATCTAAAAGTTCTACTGTAGGGACTTTAATTTCAACTGGATAAGGAAAAGTATTTGCAATTTTGAGATAAGGTCTACCATTATTATTTATTACTACTGCCTTTCCTAAAAATATTTCTGGAGTATAAAAAGGATAATGTTTTTCATTTATTTCTAATTGTCTCTGTTCGTAGTTTATTTTTACATTATTGTTTTGAACAAATTCTGTTCCTATGACGCCATCGTGATCCACTGGGACTTCATTGGAAATTATATTCAGAATTGATGGAATTTTAAAAATATTTATTGTTATTTGACCAAGAGTGTATACTGTGTGTTCGTTAATTCCTGTTCATTTTAGACAATTTTGTTTATTTATTTTTATGAATGATTCAACTGATTTTTCTTTAATTAAATTGGGACCAGCTCCTATATCGACCATTAATCTTACAGGATTTTTTAAACCGTTTGATGATAATGTTATTTGAGGGATGGTATTAGTAAGACTTAAATTTATTTTTGCTGTTTTTTCTTCTTTATTATTTTCAGAATTTGAATTGGATGCATTTGATTCTTTATTTAGGCCTTCCTCTGAGCAACCGGTCTGGGAAGGGCACTGGAGTTTTCCGAATTTAACTGTTGTGCAGGATTTAATTGTTGATGCTGTTCTTGTTCTTGATACTGATTATTATATTGTCTTTTATGGCAATCATTAATTATACGACCCGGTTCTTTACAATAATAGCATATTATTTTATTTTCTTGTGTGAAATTAGGTTAAGACTGGTAATTATTTGGGTTGTTAGGGTTGTTGCGAGAGTCATTTCTATTCCATTGTTGGCTGCGTGCCTGTCCTCTTCAAGGGGATCTTTCTTCGTTGTATTTATTTTGACTTCCTGGAGTCTCATATTGAAGGTTATTATTTGACCAATTTATTTGTGGTGGAAATTCATTGCTAGATTGAATTTGATTTTGAGTATAATTAGGCAAAAATTTTCTTTGATTTTGAGAATAATTGGGCGAAAATTGTCTTTGATTTTGAAAATTGTTAGGAAAAAGTTTTCTTTGATTTTGAAAATCATTAAGTGAAAATTTCCTTTGATTTTGAAAATTATTAGAAAAAAATTGTTTTTGATTTTGAAAATTATTAGGAAAAAATTGTCTTTCATTTTGAACATTATTAGGAGAAAATTGTCTTTGATTTTGAGAATTACTGGAAAAAAATCGTCTTTCATTTTGAAAAATTTTAGGAAAATTGTGTTTTTCATTTTGAATATTATTATAAAAAATTTGTCTTTGATTTTTAGATTAAAGTTGATTTTGAGGTTGGTAAGAATTTGATAATTTTTGAATAAAGTTTCTACATGTTGGTGCCATATGTCCAATCTTTTCACAGAATTGACATGATGTGATATCTTCGCGAGTAACATTAACTTTATTACTTTAGATTTTATTTTCATTTATTTCATCTGGTTGAGGATAGTTTTATCTTTTTCTTAACTCTTTTGTTGCGGCAATTGATTTTTCTATTTCTAATGCGCTGTTAACAGTTTCTGAAAATGATTGTGACTTTTGTATTCTTATTTAAAGTTCTGTTCTTAAACCTCTAATAAAACAATCTACTACGTCTTTTTCTAATTCTTCTACAAAATTGTTTTTAATTTTATTGACTTCTACTATTGAAATAAATTTATTTTTGCTTTATACGCATCACTAATTTTATCTGAGATTTCTTTTACTCTAGTTGCATAGGAAAGTACTTTTTCGTTTTCCCATTGATAAATGTTACCTAATTCTCCTTGAAGTTGATAAACTGTTTTTAATGGCGCGAATACTGTTTTTTGTTTATTTATTAGTTCATCAATCGTATTGTAGGTATGCCTCTAGCACTTCCCTGAGTGAGACTTGTTGGTTAGTAGGTAATATATTCATGTTTGACGTTTGTGGGTCAAAGTCTGAGGCTAATTGCATTTTTACTTTCGGTATAATAAGTTCCTGTTTTAGTTGAATTTCTTTAAATTGTTGTTGTTGAAATGGATTTGAATCGTTAAAATAATTGTCTTTATTTAGAGGATCTTTTTGTGTATCATCAATTATTGTTGAATTTGCTTTATTTTGGCCTTCACTATTTATGTTAAAATTTGTGATTGTCACGTCGTTCAGTGTATTGTTTTCTAAAGTTTCGTTTTGAAAATTTTTTGAATTTGATGAAAAAAATAAGGTTTTATCCTCGAAACTTGAATTAATTAGAGAATTTTTACTTGAAATTTGAGATTCAGAAGTGATTTCTGAAGTATCACTAGTACCAGGTGTGATAAGTATCGAATGGTTTTGAAATTCTGTGCCTAGATCAGGTTTTGAATTTTTTCGAATAATTTTTGGAAACTGTTGATTATTCGCAATTATTTTTGCTAGTTCAGGATTTTGTGAAGCTTGAAGGCGTGTTATTGTCTTATTTGATTTAGAATTTTGGTCCGACATTTATATTTCTTATTATGAAAATAAGTTAAAATTAATTTGCTCAACAATTTCTTTTTAGAAATTATACGTTGGGGGTACAGGGCAGAAATATAAATGGTACAAGGCATACATATGAATGATAGAGGGCAGAAATATAAATGGTACAAGACATAAATATAAATGTTACAGGTTATAAATACAGGTATTATAAATTCATATATAAATAGTATAAGAACAATTCTTAAAATTAACAGATTTTTTGCATTCTGTTGAGTTCCATGTGCTTAAAAAAAATTTGTAGTTATCTTTGTTATCGGTAGATTTTGATTTCCGCAGCCGATGCACCAAATTAATAACGAGGTATGTTACGTCCTAAAAGGCAGGAACTTACCTTTTTAAAAATAATTATTAAAAGGGTTTCTCGTTTTTGAACGAAATCTAGGATTTCGAAACAGGGATGAGAATAACTTCCGAAGGTCACACACTATTCTACAAATAACTTGAAATGCAACTGAATATACAATATTTAAAAGTTTATTAAATTAAAGAAATTACAGGTTTAAAGAAAGATAGCTAATTTGAAAATATTGAAAAGGATTATGTTAATACTTGATTTAATCTTAAAATGTACTGGTATTTTTGATTTGAAAGTTGATTTGCACTGGAGTCTCACATGTATCAGAAACTCTCCATTCCAGATCCCTACCTTAAAATAAAGCTAGATCTTAATGATTGAGTATCAAAGAAATAGTAAATATTTTGAGTTCTAAACTCGTTGATAAAACTTACTAATTTTTATAATCAAAATCGCACTTTTAAAACTGGTGATCGCTGGAATATTTTAAGATACCTTTAAAACTGGTATTTTCCTACTCGATGACATTTGTTGTCGTTGCTTCGGAAGGATTCAGGTAGTCGTGCTTCTGGTTACTCGTTAACAGGTGGGCCTGGTCGTCCTTCTGGTGATTCACCATAACGATGGTTGACAATGAGTATTGTCAAAGGAGCCTGTAAGTAAGCAGGTAGCCTCGACTCTCCTGCTGGTACTCAGGGGTAATTATGGTTGACAATGGTATTGTCAAAAAGGGATCTTCTGAGTAAAGTTTCACTTATTTGAAAGAGATTTGAAATTCTAATCGACTTCAATTCGATTGAATTTCCGAAGCACAACACTGATTCTACTTTTATTTTAAAATTTGTATTTCGGAAATTTGGAAATAGTTTCCAAATAACTGGAGTCTTTTAATTAACATAATAGTTCTAAGATCTACTTCGTTGTACTATAGGGTAGATCTTAAGCCCGATTTGAAATTCGATGATAGACTGACATTTGATTCAGATCTTGGGTTTATATATGTTAGATTCTATTGCGATCAGAACCAAAAACTTAATAACCAAAAACTTGACGGCGAGGGGCCGACACAATTTATATCAATTGATTTTTATGTATATCCAGCTGTCTATACCTGAAGGCGTAGAATCGGGATGCAGTACCTTGAGTCCAAGGAAATGGCCATTGTGCCATCCTCTTTAATGTTTCGTGGCTGACTTTTATAAGCAGTGGCCTAAGATTTGTAAATGGGATTATTTTATTTATATTTCAAATAATGAATTGCTGTAATAGAAATATATTAATAGAAGATTGATATTTTTACATTTTCCTCATTTATGATCGAGAAAGTATTAGAATTGTCCGAAATTTGACACCACAGTTTTTCAACGGATCTCCACTACTGTGGGCAGGAAGCCACTTTAAAGCACATGAGAATTACGACAAAAACGGAAGCAGGAATGTGTTTATACTTGATAATAGATGAAAAATCGGTTTGATTTGAAATCCTAGCTGCTTGTTTGCAAGATATTTAAATTTTTCGTTTTTTGTATAGGAAGAATTTGTGAAACATACGATATTTAAGAATCTCGAGGGCTAAAAAACTTATCTTATGCTAAATTTTTAATAAATAACGTCTAAATTATGAAAGAACTTTTTTTGGTATATGAGTATATATATAATTAAAAATTTGTCATAAGGACAACCGCAGGATTTCGCCGGAAGCGGGTGCTAATCTGAAAAATTGCACCCGCTTCCAGCGAAATCGCGGTAAAATTTCAGCCATAACCACGTCTCACAACCGTGACATAGGTGGTTACAGTCTGTAAAGGAATCAATACGACGATCCAGCAAAAGCCTCGTGGACCCTAAGAACACGGAGCGACCCAAGGACAACCGCCTTCTGAATTTTTCCCGCAAGTGTTCTAGCATATTGTTGACACGCAGGGATGCTTTTTAGGCTATTAGCAACTGAAAGCTTGACACCTTCAAGAGCGCCGATGATGAGGACGATCAGTTTAACAGAAAATTCCGGGTACAATCGTTGCAACTCCCTTATAAGGTTTCGATACCTCTCTTTTTTTTCATTCTCCTTGGCTATGATGTTTTTGTCAGCTGGTGCCGAAAATT
>NC_046659.1:2785202-2805612 GCF_010883055.1 Belonocnema kinseyi
AATTCCTTCGGGACCACCCCTAGACAATTGTCCGCGACTGCCTATTTATTTTTGTAACCATATTCAACAGAAACCCTTGGTACAGGGACCCTCTATCCGCAAGCCGAGGACGCGTTCGGTGGCTTTGTCATAGGCCCATTCGGTTTGATTCTAGAGGAATCAAAACCGAAAAGATATATATATATATATATAGGTGTGTGTGTTTATGTATGAATATGTTTATAATAAAATTTTTAGCTGATTTTATACATTAACAAGTTGGACCGCGTGGAGGTAACTTACATTGCACCTGTTTCTTTTTTTCTGCTTTTCCTTGGTTTTTTGTTTTGTTTGTTTTTATTTTTTGGTTCTTTTTAACATTTTTATCATTTTTTAATATTTTAAGATTTAGAATACTTAAGAAAAAAATGTTTGTAGTTAATTAATGTTCAATGAATTTATTTAATCCGTATTCAATATCAAATTATGTAATATATTTAAATATAAAACTCAAATTTAGTATTAATAAATAATAAAATTAATACATATTATTGCAAAAGATAATTAATGAATTTAATTATGAATTAATGCATGTAATTTTACATGTGCTAAGATTAAAAAGTAGCTGTTGCTTTTTTAAATTGTTTTGGGAAAGATTTATCTTCAATCATATTTATTTTAAATCTTTCCCAAAATTTAAAAAATTATCTGTGGATCGATTCCCCAGCTTGCTCAGACCACACTCCTAAGCCATCGTTATTTAAGAGCATGACGGCTTGTTTTAAATGATCTAGAATAGCATGGATTTTGATGGTTTGAGAAACATCTGTGCTTTTTATAGTATTGCGGAGTTTACTGATAATTAACTGATATTGCCCAACAGTTTCATACATTTCGGGATCCTGTAATTCATCCGATTTTCTTTAAAGTCTCTGACATTGATTGTCTTGAAAGACATCGCATTAATAGTTTTTATGAACTATACTATAGTAGTAGGAGGGCGGCGGGTAATGCATATTTACTGTAGTCTATTTTTTTATGTGTACTGTTTTTTATAGTGAAAAAATTTGCTCAAAAATACTAATCACTCAATTCTTATTATGCAAAGTTATTTGTGGGTGTTATGTGCGTATTTTTGAAGTGACCAAAAAGTAGTGAAAAAGTACAGTAGCATTTTTCCGGATTAAAAAAAACATCATATGTAACGTTCAAGTTGCACACAATTTATAAGTTATTATTTAAACCGATCATTTACCAAAAATTAATTTCACTGAACTCAGTAAGCAACTTTTACTTCCCTTTCCGAAATTGCACTAAGAGCGCACCACATTAGCCAACCAGGAAGGATAACTTGACGCGGGCACACTTTTTTTAAACCTGATAATTAACTAATTTTTTTTTTATTACACCATTAAGCCATTTACCTTTCGGGGTAGGCGTGACTCACTCGGTAGGGGAAAGGAGTAGTGTGTGGAAGGGATAGAGATTTTTCAGATTGATCCAGAATTCTCGTGCTATTTAAGTAAATAACACGTTCGTTCTGCAACACTGCTCCGACCCAGGTTGCTGATCAAACTCTCTAGCAATCACCCCAAGCGAAGAACCTCACGAAGTCGTTATGTAAGGTTCCCCACTTGGGTCCATTAGTAGCCAAGGTCTTTGTTTCAGACATAATTCACTCTACTGACACTCTTTTTATTAATTATTTGCCGCCATACTTTCCTGTCCTGGCATACTTCTCTAGCTTCTTTTATGACCTTGCATTTTTTCATGCAGGCTCTCGTGTTTCTGTGACTTCTTATGTCTCTTCTAAGTAGGGTCTCATTCAAACATTCTAACCATTCTTTCCGCGGTCTACCTCTGGGCACGCTGCCATTTACTTTACCTTGATACACTTGTTTCGTTAGTCGTTCATTTGGCATTCTCTTAACATGTCCGAAACATCTTAACCGATTTCTTTCCCATGTGTCTACTAGCGTCTCTTCTGCACCACATTTTTTTAGAATTATCTCGTTACTTACTTTGTCCATCAGGGTTTTTCCGCATATTATGCGTATGAATCTCATCTCAATTGCGTTAATCTTACTCTTATTTTTTTCTTGATAAGTCCATGTCTCGCTACCGTATAGTACAGTCGGTACAAATATAGAATTATGTATTGTCATTTTAGCTTTATTTGATATATTTTTACTTCTGATAAGGGGACCTGCTTTACCAATAACCTTCTTACCTTCATTTATTCGTCTATCTAATTCCTCATCTATCTTCCCGTCCCTAATAAATAAGCTACCAAGGTATACGAACTTATCAACTTGTTCAATTCTCTCATAATTTAATAAAATATTGCATAGTGTTTTCTCACTCTTTCATTCGAACACCATAGTTTTTTTTTATTAGCGTTAATTTTGAGGCCCATGCTCTTCATGCTTGCATCTAGTTTATTCAACATTCTTTATACGTCTTCGATAGACTCTGCCACAACAACCTTATCATCTGCGAACGCTAACCCACGTACCCTTACTGTTTCGAGATCCACACCCTCTTCGTCGAAGAGAGCCATTCTTAAAGACTTGTCCATAAATAATATAAATAACCATGAAGAGATAACGCATCCTTGTCTAACTCCTTGAATAATATCGAAACAGTCACTCAGTTTTTCATTCACTCTTACACTCGCTTTGCTACCTGTATATATTGTTTTTATAGCTTGTAGGATCCATCCATTGACTCCATACTCTTTCAGAACTTCCCAAAGTTTACTTCTATCTACCTTTTCAAAAGCTTTTTCTAGGTCAACAAATGCACAGAAAACTTTTTTTCCTACTGTCAAACTTTTTTCGGTTATTTGACTTAAGCTAAATATTAGATCCGTACATGACCTTCCTGGCATAAACCCACTTTGGACTTCCCAAATCTTTGCTTCTGTTATTTTCATTACCCTACGAATAAGTATTTTTGAATATATTTTACTTACGGTGCTTAATAAGCTAATCCCTCTGTAATTACTGCACTCCCTTTTATCTCCCTTTCTCTTGTATATTGGTACGATAATCGCTTCTTTCCACACGGTGGCGCGTGCATACCCCATGCATGCGCCACCATGGTTAAGCATTTCAGCGTTAATACTGTCTACCCTGGCAGCCTTACCGTTTTTCAAGGAGATTTTTATGACATGTACGCCACATTACCCGCCGCTCTCCTATACTATACTATTGTAGGACGCGAAAAAGCTTTGCTGTGGACAAAAAAGCTGAGTATAGTTTATAAAAGATATCAGGGCGATGTCTTTGAAGGCAATTAATGTCGAAGACTTTTAAGAGAAGCGGATAAATGACAGGATCCCAAAATTTGTGAAACTGTTGGGCCATACCGATTGAGGCCTTACATTGCTTTATTTAAAGCAATGGGCACACTTGCAGAATCATGCTGCTCTACAAAGCTAGTGGATCTCCGTGATTTGGTACAAACATCAGTAAATTCAACAATGCTCTCAAAAGCACATATGTTTCTCAAACTGTCAAAATCCATATTATTCTAGATCATTTAAAACAAGCCGTCATGCTCTTAAATAACGATGGCTTAGGAGTGTGGTCTGAGCAGGCTAAGGAATTGATACACAGAGAATTCCTTAAATTTTGTGAAAGATTTAAAATAAATATTATCCAAGATGAATCTTTCCCAAAACGATTAAAAAAACCGGTGTCTGCTGTCTCATCCCAGCACATGTGAAATTATATGCGTTAATTCATAATGGAATTAATTGATTATTATTTGTATTAACATGTATTCATTTTATTATTTATTCATACCAAATTTGAGTTTTATAATAAAATATATCACATAATTTGAGATTGAATACTGATTAATCGAATTGATTGAACACTAATTAACTACAAAGAATTTTTTTCTTCAGTGTTCTAAAACTTCAAATATTAAAAAATGATAAAAATTAAAGAAAAAAAGAAGAATCAAAACAAAAACAAAACAAAAACAGAAAAAAAGAAAAAAGTGCGATGTAAGTACATCCACGCGGAGCACCTTAGTAACGAATAAAATCAGTTAAAAATTTACTTGTAAACATATTCACACATAAATACACACACACACACACATTAATATGCCAAGAAAAGTTCTTTCATAATTTAGATGTTAATTATTTAAAAATTTAGCAGAAGAAAAGTTTTAACTCTCGCAATTTTTAGGTATTGTATGTTTCACAAATTCTTCCTATACAAAAAACGACTAATTTGAATATCTCACATATAGAAGCAACTAGGATTTCAATTCAAACAGATTATTCATCTATTATCAAGTATAAATACATTCCCGCTTTCCTTTTTTGTCATAATTTTCATGTGATTTAAAGTTGATTGCACAAAAAATAATCAAAAATCAAAAATTCCATTTTGTGGTCAAACTATGCCCTCACCTCACCTCACCTCACCTTACCTCATGATGTAAGGTGTAATAATACTAAAGCGTGGATGTGGCGTGAGACAATTATAACAACAATGATTATTTGTAGCAACTTCCCTACGCCTGTCCACAGACAGAGCTTTGAATTGGTTTCATTTAAATAAAGAGTGATTATCCTTACAAAGGAGACATTTTGAGCTAGAAGTTGCATTGTGACTCCTAACTCTTGATTGTTTTAAAGCCCTACTCTTTTATTGAGAACATGCATCAGGTTTTGAAGCTTTAATAGCCACCAAAATAAGATTGCGAGTCTTTAAAAATGAGTCAAATTGTTGATAAGTAGGATAATCAGTGCTAGAACCAATATACGTCTCCCATTCCTGCAGAGTGACAATATCAAACTCTTTAACCATTATAAGAACAAGTAAATCACTCCAGTGTTCTGTTAAGCGTTTAAGATTTTGATAGCCGCCAAAGACTCATTTGTTTTATCGCGTAAGGTTTTTAGGTATTCGATAATATTATTCGACATGTTAGGAAGATTAAAAAGGCTTGTAAATGAGTTGAGATTAAAGGTCTCTTGTTGTCAAATCTAGTCTTTAGCGACTCCCAAGTGGAGATAAAGTTATCATCAGTTATCGAAACATGTCTTAAAAAACCTTCAGCTTCGCCCTTCAAGGACAATTTCAAATAGTATAATCTTGTTACATTTGACAGAATTCTCTTAATTTTGTATCCACTGCGTCATCGCAAACATTTCAAACATCGTATTAAATTAACTTATATCCTCATCTCATCATTTACTTGAGTCAGCCCGTGACTATGATGAAAACATGGGTTCACCCGAGAAAAAGTTTGGAAACAAATAATAAAGTAATAATATGATAACAATGGAATAATAAATAAAATAAACAATAAACAATAAAGTAGAAAATAAAATAATATTAGGATACTAATAATTAAGAAAATTCATCGACTATTAATGAGCAAGCCATTAAAAACCTATGGAGTGTCAGATGGTAGCTCTCAGAAAGCTTCTTGAGGTGATTGGTGTTACCTCCAACACTCGGGGCTGCTCTTTAAGTATAACAGCGGTAAAAGATGAACTGCAAACTGCACCATGCTCCTAATTTTGTACCTATAACATCTTCGCAAAAGATTTCAAAAATTAAGTTTTAACATCCTCATCTCATTAGTCACTTGACTTCTTACGGGGTTATGATAAAAAACTGGTTCCGCCAAAGACAATGTTTTTAAAAAAATACTAATGATTTTTTAAAATAATTTTTTATAGCTGATTTAAAAATAAATGTGTATTTATAATACTATCTTCATACCTTGTCTAAAGCCCATTAGGCTTATGCAGGTTTCCCTGGTCCGCAGTAATAGATTATTAAGAATTGACCAAAAAAGTTTGTCTAATGCGTTAATTGCCAACAAAAACATAGGACTATTGGAACATCGTCACATGAATCGATAATAGAACATTTTGCAGATAAGTCTGAATGTTTTTAGTAAAATTAAAAATGTTATATACCACAGCAAGTGGAACACACGGTGCTTTCTGAAGGATCGATATGAGTAGGTGGTAGAGGAGAAGAGGAGTTGTGAGCAGGATCGGCCTATGACTCTGTATGATGGGAAACTTAAAGTCAGTGATAGTATTATTTCTTCTATTGTGTTATACTGAGATCAGCTACTTCCGAATCATTTGCTTATTCTAGACTTTCTGTTTTTCTACCATCATGAGGCAAATACATGACATTGCATTCAGCAGATAGCATTATATCAACCGCAGCGTGGTCACCGATTTCATTTCTATTATTGATTACATGAATTCTTATATCATGTAATTGAGAAAGTATCTTTTAGAAAACAATGAAATAAATGTACCAGTGAAGTGAAAGTCGTAATTTTATTGTCGAATGTGTACCAACAATGTATTTTGCGCATGCTATAAAATTCTGGCAAAATACCGGTAAGTTTATACATTAATTATTTTAACTATAATGAAATGCACCTTATGTGGTACATAACTTAACTAGCCGCGTACATGTTTAATATAAATGGAGAAAATCTAAATAAAAGTTTAATTTATATATGTATGTAGTAATAGATGATAGACAAATAATAGCATATCAGGTCTCATTTAATCTTTGTATTGAGAAGTTTTTTCAAGTTATTTTTTGACGCTGTCATTATTGTCAACGGTGGTCGACCATTTTGGCATCCGCTGCCAAAATGGAACAGTGAAAATTGGTTATTATCTCAAATAAAAAGTTTCAAATAGAAATTCCATCTTATACAGCAAGAAAAGCATTCCTTGCAAAGCACTTTTTTCTAAAAAAGAAAACAGTTATTTTAATATTTCATGTAAGTTTCAATGCATTATAAACTAAATAGTGCATCACGTAGGTAACACTGAGCATGCACGAACAATGTAACGCAGTTTCTCTTAGAATTCATGTTTGGGGGTCCTAGATAATAAAAAACCGCAGGGCAACGACTTCTGATGTTTGCGTTTACACGGTGGGGGGGGGGGGGGGGGGGGGGGGGGGTTAGGGGACGAGCACACTGAACAACGGTATTTCTCACGAAGTAATCAGTTAATTTGCAACTTTTTATTAAAATGAAATCTATTTTTCTTTATTTATATTTAATTGATCATATTTGAATCAATCTTGGTGAAAAACTCCGTAAAAAACTCATATCATCCCTTTACAAGCTCCCTGAGGTATTAATTATTCCCAGAGCGACACGTGTACAATGCGCGTTTTGTGAAGATTTGAACTCGTGATTAGAGTTTCAAAAATGCAGCAGTGGAAGATGGAAAAGAAATCTATAATTATTAAAATATTAGGAGCATTAATATAGTTAACCTTCTGCGCATGTTATAGGATCTCCAACGCGCTGAATCAATAGGATGAAATACGTTGAAAGAGTGAAGTATGGGAACTAGGCTGGTCCAAAAACGTTTTTCTAGCTGCAGTGTAAGTCAACCCCTTTCCCGTAGTTTTTATTTCCAGCGAAAATGAATCCATAGTTTTTTGTTCGAAATTCAATTATAATCACGTGCCACCGGGCACTTCAAAATCCCATTTGGTTAATATGAGGAAATTTTTTATTTTCGAAAAATTGAACTCATGCTCCAGGATTTCATCGAAACCTGCCAAGCATTTTAGGGATTGAAGATGAGTGTATACGAAATACAGCTAAGCTAATCACTTTTATTCTAAACCCACCATTGCTCGCCCCAGCGCCCTAAATATGACCCAAAGATTAAAAAGCTATATTTGTATATATTATTGTTAATGTTCAGCAAGTTTTGTCGTCTTTTTCATAGAAATAATCACTGATAGGCGTTATATATTTTTCCATGATTTTACAAACAATTTTTAATTTTTTTAATGAATGTAAATTGTTTGAACAATTATTTATTCCCAGAAACTATAAAAAATAATCGTATTTTCTGATTTAAATGTTATATTTGGTCTTTGTTTGAAGTAGTAGATTTTTTAACCTTCATCGACCTTTGCAACCAGTAGCCGCAAACTCGTTTTTCTTCATTTTCCTCATTATAAATCAAGGTAGCGCATGATCGAAGTCGCTTCTACTTGTATTAATGTTTGTTAATGGTCCGCTCACCAGTTGATTCACGTTCAACGTCGCACTTTTTATCAGTGGGATAAGAAAACTACTACTCTTTAGTTTGAAGATCATTCAAATTTGAAGAATCACCTATATACTCCACTCAACTGAGGCCCTCCCTCGCCCGGCAGATCCATGAAAATACTTCGCTCTAGGGGTGGATATCGTAATTAGAGAATACTAGACGTCGAGATCCATTTGGAATGGCCATGCCAAATTTGAAATTGACGAAAAAATTGAAAGTGACAAAAATATCAAACGTCTGAACGAATGAAAATTGTTTAAGCAATAATATACACTGTTAAAAAAATCTTTACTAGATTTAGTATACACATAATAGAAGAAATAAGTCACAACATGAAATTAAATTTAGTATAACTGCGTACAGTGAATTTAATATATTCACACTGAATTTATTATACGCGTATACTATATTTCATGCACGTGTATATTAAATTCCGTATGAATTTACTAAATTTACCATACGCTTGTATGAAAAATTTAATTTCATGTTGCGCATTCTTTCTTTTACTACATTTACTAAATCTAGTACAGATTTTCCTAACGGTGTAAAGCTTTTGGAAGAATTTACTACTTTTAGTTATCATTTAATATTAGTTCTAATTCCGAAAATACGGTTTTGAAAATATTGTTGGAAAAATAATGGTTTCTATTCTATTTTATTTTATTTTTTCAAATTTACAGAAGAAATAATGCTCGAGGAAATAAAAATTATTTTAAAAAATAGAGTTTTGTTACACATAGAAAAAGTGTATCATAATTATGAAATTATTCATCCGAAACTGCATAGGATTCCAATTTGAAGAAAAATTAAACATCTCCCGCTCAATTTTAGACACTTCTCTTTAGTGTCTATAAAAACTTGGCACGTTTCGATGAAACCCTGGAGCATGCGTTCGATTTTTCAAAAATCAAAAATTTCCCCATGTGAATAAAATGGGATTTTTAAATGCCCGGTGGCACATCTTGATATTTGAATTTCGGAAAAAAATTATGGATCAATTTCCGCGGGAAATGAAATCTTGGGGGGGGGGGTTGACCTACAATTTAGCTCGAATTTTACTCCATTGATTCAGCGCGCCGGAGATCCTATAATATGCTCAAAAGGTTAACAATATTGATACATCTAATATTTTAAGAAACATATGTTTCTTTTCCACTTTCCACTGCTTTGTTTGCAAAATTCTAATCGTGACATCAAATCTTCACATAAAGCGCATTGTACACGTTTCGCCCTGCAAATGATTAATACCTTGATAACTTTGAAGTCCGATTCTTTAAATAGTGAATATTTCATGTATAAATTGATAAAAAATTACTTTGAATTCATGCTTACATTCATTTTTGTGGAGATTTATTTAGTATGCAATACTTATTTTAAAGTAGACACAGAAATCTTAAAAACACTTTAATGCACAAATTAAAATCCATCTTTAAAATTCTGCCTAGTCTTCTATCGGATCGGAGTTCTGATGGCATAGTGACAGAAATCCTACAAAAACTCGCAAGAGGAATAGTTTCCATGGATGTTTTGTGAATCGAATATAGAAATACCAGAGTATTAATAACATACCATCTACGTTTAATAGTCCAGTCATCTGGTCGGCAAAATGTCGCGTATATGATAATTTTCTGGGGCAGTAATTTTTTTTCTTAAGTACTTCATTTCGGGATGGATAATTTTTCAAAAAGTTGATGATTTCTTGATGGGCTTCTAGATTCTTGGGGTTTCTGACATTGTCTGTGTTCTGCTTCAAGTTCTACTTAAGGTTCTCTCTTCCTTCTGTGCAGAAACTTAATTCTATTTTCTTCTGCTAATATGACGTCGTCCATGATTACTGTTTTTTTTTTAAACCGAGGTATTAAAGTCATGATTGCTGGGATTTGTTGGTACTAGAATATTTCAATCACGATTTTCAGAGATATCAAACCTCTTAATGTCAGAAAGTTCTCCTTCAATTTTCTCTAAGTTAATGTTTTTTGGTGCTTGTTGAAGTAAGTCACTCTGGGGAATTGGGAATAGTCTTGATAAACAATCGACGGCTTTATTTTCTTTGGCCTTAACATATTTTATTTCGTACTTATATTCTTCAAGACGTAATCTCAACCGAAGTAATCTAGAACTTGGATCCTTTACGATATGTCACCAAACTAAGGCTTTATGGTAGGTTTGTATAATAAACTTTTTACCCAAAAGGTGTTGTCGTAACCATTTTCAAGCCTAAATGATCGCTAGTAATTCCTTTTCGGATTTACTTTATTTTTCTTCAGCTTTATTGAGGGTTATAGATATAAACTTGGGTGATTTACTTTATAAAGTACAGCACCGAGGCCTGAATTTGATGCATTATTTGTAAGTGTAAAGGTTAAGTTCGGAAAGCGTTGTTGGATTGGGCCGCACTCCATCTTTCGTTATCACATGTCCTAGATACTCAAGTTCGGGTCTTAGGTATTCGCATTTTGATGGTTCTAGGCGTAGTCCTAATTACTTAATTCTTTCAAATACATCGAGCAGTTTTTTTATGTTGTTTAATAGTTGTCCCAAATTGTACAATATCATCCATATATACAAAGCATTTTTCACCTATCAGTCCTCTAAATGCATCATCCATCATTCGTTGGAATGTGGCTCGGGCACTTTTCAGGCCAAAGGGCATTCGGTTATATTTAAAATCTCTTAGATTTGTGGAGAACGCTGTGTTTTTTTCGGCCATTGAAATCTAGTGGAAACCTGCGCTCATATCGCACACTGAGAAGAATTTTGCTTAACCCAAGGTTGATCTAATATGTCATCGGTGGCAGATAGCGGATATGCATCTTGATCCGTATCCTTATTAAATTGTCTATGATCAACAACCATTCTTAATTTATTGCCTTTTTTGGTATGATCCAGAGGGCTGAATTATAAGGTGAGTCTGAGGGTCTTATAACTCCTTTGGCAAGCAATTCTCTACACTTATTTTCAATAAATTGCATATGGGCCTCAGGAGGTTTATGTGATTTTAAATTAACTATTTTCCCTGAATATAAAGTTATTTTATAGTGTGTTAGCTTTGTACAGGGTGCTGAGTCTTCGCGTGATGTAAAGATTATATTCTATTTTATTATTATTATTCTGATTTCTTCTTTAGTTCCTTTTCCAATATGTGCTATTCTGGAATTTTTTAACAATTCGAAAATTCGACTTACTGGGCAAGGTATTCAGGATGTCTTGCTCTCACTTCCTCTTTTAGACTGAATCTCGTCTCGAAATTTAATGGACCCAATTTTTTCATAATTAATATTGTAAGGGATTTGAATGGGTTTTTTGCTGTAATTAAAAACTGGTATGGTAATTTTATTATTTTTCATTCAATTAATTTCATCGAGTATGCTTTCTTCATTTTCTATCCATATGTCCTGATTGTCTACTTTCATTTTCATCTTACAAATTGTGCTTGAGTTCTGTAAAATGTATTCTCCGTCGTCGTAAAGTGGTGATTTTTGGATTTCCAAGATTAAATACTTTGGAGTAAGAGCATACCTTTGTACATGTGTTTCTGTGCTTGTACTTGAAGTCCAATTTACCTTTTTGAGTTTAATAGATACCTTTTAAGACATTCTTCGCCTTACATATTTAAGGCAATTTTCCTTTTAATAGTAGGCGAATGCTAGCTTTGAACTGCATATTTTAATTCGTTTAATATTTATATAAATTTTAAGCTGACAGTTTTTGTATTAATTTGGTCGGTCCTTGTTTAGAGTTTTCTAATTTAGATCTAAGTGCTGATACCGAGCCTGTTTGTGAAAGACTTTCACGTAACCCATCAAACAAATCATCATAAATTACTAATAGTAGGTCGGTGATACCTTTGATGGTCCTAATTATATCTTCAGCTGGGATACGCTCGATTTAAATATTAGATTTATTTTCGGGGACTCGGATTGGGTTATTTTTCGATTCTAGGTTACGAGCTATTACACTTTTATTTTCGGCCATTCGTTGTTTTGACTTTTCTTCTCTTTGAGATTTCAGGTCGAAATCCTCATCTGAATCATCTGTTAATTCAGGGCCTATATCCGGTTCTATTTCCCCTTTTAAACCTGCTAGTTGAGCCAACTTTTGGACTTTTGAGATTCTATTATCGTTTTATTTATAAGGACGTCAAAGTTGAAATCTATAACAACTAGTCTTTGTAATATAGCTTGTAACAACGAATCAGTTCCTTTTTGGGTTTCTTTGACAAGGTGCTAAAGGAGGGAAATTGGGGATTGAGTCCTCACTTGTGATATTTGCTATAGATAGGGGGAGATAATCTCTTCTATTGATGACTCTCTACTAGAATTTGTCAATTCAGTAATTTAATCAGTCTCGTCCAGAATCAAACCAACATAATTTTTAATCATGCAAAAAACTAACAAACGGGCATGATTTCAACTCCGAAAATCTGGAAAAAATACATATTAAATGCGATAATAAAATAAAGTTTACGTGTTGTTGCATTTTTACGAGAAATTGATTTATAAGGGGTAACCACCCTTAACTGCATTTTATTATATTTCTACAAAATAAAGTAAATTTCGCATGCAAAACACAGCAGAAAAATTTCCTCAAGACGATTTCAACTAAAAAAAATGTGGAAAAAATATATGTTGCACGCAATAATAGAATAAATTTTACAGTTTTTTAGCATTTTCATGAAAAATTAATTTCTAAGGGGTATCCACCCTTAACTCTTTTTTATTATATTTCTACAAAATAAAGTAAGTTTCGCGTGCAAAATAGAGCACAATAATTTTGTCACGAAGAAAGTTTAAATATCTAAATTTCTCAATATACATTATTCAAAAAATTTCATAGGGGTAAAGTATCCCAAAAGACATTACGATTATACAAGAAAATGATTCCTTATAATACATATATAATAATATGTGTAATCTATATTAATATTTGTATAGAAAAATAATAACTTGCATTTAAGGGTGTTGGTTCAATCCGACTTTTAATTTTTGTATAGGTACGGCGCTGATTCCATATATATTTTTGCCAAAGGATTTGCGAAGGAAAGAAAGAAAACTTGTCGAATATCCGGGGTTTTGTGAGATCCTCGGATCAATAAAATGTTAAAAGATCCAAAAAACTTGTTGAGCAAATGATTATTTTCCCGAAAAATATGAATTTTGGGAAAGATAGAAATCAGCGGGTAGCAGACGACAGCATTTTAACGTGGAGAATCGTTTGCTAATTTATTTTTTTAAATCACAATTCTGACATAATAGAAGAATTCTAGAGACCTAACGATTTTCCAAAGGGCCAAGTCTTCATGATGGTGTCCCCAAATATTGCGAAATACGTTGCAAAATGGAGCAAAAAGCAGAGAATTGACATGCCCTGCCTGTGTTTTTGTAACTGTATTTGTGATCAACCACCAGGCCAGCTTTTACCTTCACTCTACGCGCGGTATAGGCGGTATCGGGGCGCCCTTCGTTATCGACCGTGGATCAAGACTACAATACACAAGAGGGGAAACCCTCTTCTGAGACATTGCTTTTTTGATGAGACTATCATCAATCGATATTACTTCAAAAATAATGAGACGCGAGTGCTGGATTTTCTGGTCCCTTGTAAGAAATATAAGTGTTTGTAAATCACATTACCTAAGGGTGCAGAACCTCTACAGGTTCGCTTGCATCATGGACATAGGAAACAAAGGACTAGGCATGCCATTGCGGGGGTGATGCAATGAGGGGGAAGGTCCGCCACCTTTTGATGTCCCGCAACAAACATGGCAGCGCCCACATGTTTATATTTTCATGCACAGTTTGTCGGCAAAAATGCTCGTGCGCATAATTAAATGGCACTTCGTAAGATGGCGGCTCTCCCCACTCATGGAATTCTCCCCCCTCCCGTGGATTCAACCCCACTTGCCAAGTTAGGATGGCATGCCTAGTCCTGTGTTTCCTATGTCCATGGCGCGCATAGACTCTCATCAAGCTCCGCTGGTCCAGTAGAAAAGAGCCTGGCTGGTAACCACGCTACCGTGGGTTCGAATCTTTTTCTCAATTCTTTTATATTCTCATCAAGAGAAGGTATAAGATTTGTGTGAAATTTACACCCCCCTCCCCCGCTTTTGTCGAATGTCTACGTTTTGAGATCCCCTGAATTCGAAAAACAGGTTTTTACGAATGCGTCTGGCTGCCTGTGTATCTGTGTGTGTCTGTAAATTTTTAGTTTGTTAGCACGATAACTTTCGAAGGAATTGACAGATTCGATTGACCTTTGGTATACTCTTTTAGTGTCCTAAAATAAAGGTCAAGTTCGTTAGTCAGCCATTTTAGATAAAGATTCAAAAAGTGAGCGTGTTTTGAAAATTTTTAAGAACACTTTTTTAAAAAGTCGAAAATTTTCTGTACGGATATTCATAGTATTCAAACAGGCGAACAACTTATCCTAATGACTATTTCTATAAAAACGAAATTTACCAGAGTCATAGCAATTTACAAAATTCCAAAAAACACAAGAAAATCAACATTTCGACAAAAAAATTGGGAAAAAAGCTAATAAGATTTTGAAGAGAGTTGTTCAGCCTGAGTTTTCAGTTAGGGTTTTAATTTTTTTACAAATGAGCAAATATGACGAAAAAATGGCATTTTTTCTATTTGACGTTCTCGGTGTTCGTCAATAACAGAAAATGATTGAAATCGCTTAAGGTGCATAAAATTGCATTAGTTAAAGATATAAAAAAATTAGACAATATATAAGAAAAATTTGTTATCAACAAATTATTTGTTAAAAAAAATGTTTCTACGATTTTACATAGATACACGTTTTTTAAGTTATGTTGCAAGAAATGGAAATCCAAACAATATTGTACAAAAAATTCTCTTCTGTTTATGATTGCTTATATTATAAACAAATTTAATGTACAAATATTCGTTTTTATACGTCAATTTTTTTTAATTCTGAAATTTATGATAATTTTAGCAAAATTCATAATTTTTTGATCAATTTTATGATTTTTTTAAAATGAATTTAATAAACAAATGCATTATTGAGGCATCTGCCGACGGAAAAATTGTTTTTTTTTGTTTCGATATCAGACTTTTAATTGGGATATTCATAATAAATTCGGCAACATTCATGATGAGTTGACAAATTTTATGATTTTTAAAAACAAATTTAACAAAAAAATGCATTATTCGGGCATCTGTGGACGGAAAAATTCGTTTTTTTCGATTTCAGTCTTTTTAATTGGGAAGTTCGTGATGATTTCAGGGAAATTCATAAGTGGGTGAAAAATTTTGTATTCAAAAAAATTTAATAAACAAATGCATTTTTCGATCATCTGTCGATGGAAATTTTTTTTTGATATCCCAATTTTAACTTTTGACATGGAAAAAACGAATTTTTCTGTTGACAAGTGCCTGATTAATGCATTATTCCATCAAATTTGTTTGAAGACATAATAAAATTTATCAACTTATTATGCATGTAGCTGAAATTCCCATCAAGTTCCAATCTGAAAAGAGTGGCATTGAAAAAACCGAATTTTTCTGCCGACAAATGCCCCAATAGTGCATTTGTTAATTAAATTTATATAAAAGATTATAAGATTATTAAAAAAATTATGAATTTCGCTACAAATATCATAAAGTTCGGAATTTTAAAGAATGTACATCGAAAAAAACGAATTTTTCTATCCAAAAATGCCTGATTACTGCATTTCTTCATAAAATTTCTTACAATATAACTAGAAAAACGTATGATTATGGAAAATCATAGAAAACATTTTTTCAACAAATAATTTGTTTATACAAAATTTTGTTGTTCAATAATATATGGGTTATTCCATGTCAGATTTACCACTAAAATTTAAATTCATTCAAAGTTATATTTTTCTAGATTTTAACACAGAAATGGAAGACACTTAGTTTTTCCTTCTTATATATGATTTGTGAAATACACAAGTTATCATTATTTGAACTTTCAGAATCTAATGAAGATCACTTTTTTGAAATGCTCAAAGGTAACAATTATTTATTCATTAGAATCTGGATGTTTTATAATGAAGTTCATAATTGTTCATACTTTGACTGTGTAATATGCGAAAAATATTAATTATTTATTTATCCGGGAAACATGCAAAAATGTTAAACAAATTGCATTTACAAGAAAAAGGTATCTCCGAAATGAAATTTTTTCCTATGTAATTTTGCAATATACTTCAGAGAGTATCTCACGAAAATTTCAGAGTGGACCGTCAATAAGTATTTGAGATGTAACAAATAATGTAGAGCCGTGTTACTTTGAGCGCGAGCTGCTGTATCGTCTTACCCAGTCTACCACGAGCTTGTAAAGTCGAGTTCGTTAACTTACGTAATCGTGAATATTTTCCCAAAGGCTTCCAGTCAATCAACTTTGAATGAGACTCAGTGATAGTTTTTTTCAAATTCTGTTAAACAAATTATGTTTGCCAAAATGCATAAACAATGTTTTTATTATTATCAAAAGATCAATAATTTGTATAAGCTGTAGTATTGTGAAGGAAAACATTTCTATACAGCACAGTAAAATCGTTAGATACGAATTTCCTTATCTATTTCGCTTTTCGTTTCAAAGCTCGCTTTGATACATTTTTTGAACAGCTAACATATTCAAAACTAGGACAAGAAGAGTAAAGTTTCACTTTTAATTGGTGATTTTGCACGGGTTCGATGTAATGTAACTTTAGTGTCCCCTTTACTCTTACGCAATTTTCAAATCGAACTTTTGAAAATTCAACAGCTGCTTCATAATCTCGTTCATTTTTGTAAATCACCGGTATACAATCAGTCATACAATTCCAATGCCGAACTTATTTGACTATCTGCACTCATTTGTAGATTTGCTTTTCGTGCTTTTCTTTTCAGAGCCCCACCTGCTCCGTCACAAGGGCCTTTCCATGTGATGTGGCTTGAAAATGCCATTTTGCCGAACGACCAAAATCTTGCTCATGGTGATAAATAGTTGACAAATGTTTCGCGTTTTTGAATTGCTGGGGCGCTTCGTCCGAAAAATAAATGTATTCACTCAGATTTGGATAGAAGCTCGAAAGAAACTTATTAAAAATCTTGTAAAAATACGTAAACTGCGACTGAGTCGTGTTTTTTACAGTCCGAAATAAAAACCAAAGGCTTGTGCTAAATTGAACCATCATTTTTGAAATAAAAAACTATTGGGAAAATTGTTGCCTGGTCGTTATTCCAATGAACACCGGAGACAGCATTTTGGATAACAAACGCATTATTTTCTGCAAAATCACAAATTACAAGACATTGCTCATCTTGCAAATTTTTTGTTACATGTTTGTAACAAGTTGCCTGTTCATTTGCGATAAAAGAATGAATAAGGAATGCTTTACCGGATTCGCCAAAGTTTTGAATGAATTATTCGGTTGAAACTGTTAAAGATTGTTTAGTTGTTCTAGGTTGTGAAAACCACTGTTTGTAACTTATCTGCGGAACGTTACTTTTATCGAAAACTGTCGACAAAATATTGAACAAAATTTGGAATGTGGGGCATTCTTGACATTGTCCAAAAAACATTTCTCTGTCGGATTTGGGCAAAGTGAAAGCAACAAAATATCTTGATAGTTACTTACAGGATGGTTTTCTTTTTTTCATCAAATTCACGATGTGACTTCCTATGAAAGAAGGAATTATTATGCTACAATCTTTGCAATATTACTGTGAAGTATAACTAAATATTTAAATGTGTCTTCGAATTTTTGATGTTTTTAAAATGGAAGAAACCAGGCGAAAATAATAAAACACTTAATAAACAAATTAAAAATTTTTTGTTTACTGATTTGTTTTATAATCATTTAAGTTAACTCAATAATTGTGTTACATAATATTGAATTTTATCAAATACATTTTTCTACGCTGTTTACCTGATGCCATTAGCTTCATATTTTCATGGATGGGACAAACGCAAACAATATGTGTTCCGCCTGAACCAGCCAAAATACAATGCTCTGGCCTAAGCGAGCAAAATTTACTCAAGCCAACATTCATATTAGTATTTTCCTTGATGAATTTCAAGTATATTTCTTTCAAGTTTCCTAGTATTAAGCGTTTTTGAAAAACAACGGATTTCCCATTTATGTTCACCGATTTTGTATCTTTTTGTCCAGGCATTGGAGAACTAACATCGTCGTATTCATAAAACTCTTCAATTTTAGTTTCTGTTTCGGCAGAAATAACTTAACCTGCAATTAAATAAACCGATAAATTTGAATTAAAAAAAATTTCATCCTAAAATGAGTAAACACAACACAAATATTTAAATGTAAAAAACATTGATAACACAGCCACACAAAAAAAGTGTGCGGATCTGGTAACAAGACACACGTATTTCTATGGATTTTAGGGCGCTGAATTCAAATTTGGTATCAAAAATCACCCATTACGTCATGATTGAGCCATAACCTCAAAAAATGACGAAAAATCATGCTCTGAGGCAAATGAATTTCAAAATAATGCCAGTGATGTAAATTTTCACTTCAAAAACATGTCTACAACTGTGAAGGATCAACCCTTGCCTGATATCAACTTATTTAATATAACTTTACCCAACAGAACCTGACCTCACTTAATCTGAATTAACAGAAATTTATTGAACTACACGTAAAGCTCTGGAAGCATATTTTCCCAGTAGCAAATGTGTGCTACATTGAATGGGTCAACTCGAGCCTAACCTAGCCTAACCTAATCTAAACTAACCTCACGAAACACAATTAAACTGATTGTGTCGTCCCGTTGTGTTTGCGGTACCGTTTGAATCAGCTTAGGCTTAACCTGCAAAGAGGTTAAGCCTATCCTAACATAAAAAACCTGACCTAACCTAAGCTAACCTAACTTAACTTCACGTAACACAATTAAACTCATTGTGCTGTCCCGTCGTGTTTGCGGTACAGTTTCATTCAACTTGGGCTTAACCTACATAGAGGTTTAACCTATCGTAACCTAACAAAACCTGACCTAACCTAACCTATCCGAATGAAATTCAACCACATGTGTAGCTATGTAAGCGTACGGTTCTCAGTCTTAAATGTGTACTATATTTAATAGGTTAACTTGATCTTAACCTACAAATGATTCTAACTTAACAGGTGGTTAAAAATTTAGACGCACATTACTCATTTGAAGAAACTTAGAACTAAAAGTAGAATTGACCCCATTTCAATTGACCTGACAATGTTTGTATCAATTAAAATTTAGAACTGTAACTTAAACATGCAAATGAATAAGAGTTTTATTCAAAATTTTTTTCTCTCTGTTTTTCTTAGACTTAAGGGATATCTTTATACTATCTTTCGTGTTTACATTTTATCTTGCTTTTTATCGTAATTAAATTGATTTATAGACCTGCCTCAGTCTATTTTCTGCCTGCTATAACGTGTCCTTTTTCTTCGAAGGAACGATGTAAAGGGTTACGCTTACGTTTAAGACCTACATTCGTTTCCCTTTTCAACATCCAGCAAAAATCAGCCATCATGATCTCGTCCCATCTACCCTGATATCGTTGTTCCATCACTTTTATGTCTTGATGAAAATGTTTACCCTTGTTCTTCGCTGAAATCACCAACATTTTCTGGAAACTTATCCAGATCCAGATGGGAATCTAGAAAGTGAAGTTTTAAATTCATCAAGCAGCCTAACTCTCTGTAGGTTCTTATCATTTTCGCAAGAATATTCTCATAGTCTGGACTTTTTTTGTTACCGAGGAAATTTGCGTTTACTGCTTTAAAACTTTCCCAAGCGTCAATTTCAATTTTAGTCATGTGGCTCACGAAATTAGTATCTCTTGTCAATATTCGCATCTGTGGTCCATCAAAGACTCCTTCTTTCAATTAAGCGTCTGAAACATTAGGGAATTTAAGGGATATATACTTATAGCATTGTCCATCCTTGTCCAATGCCTTGACAAATTGCTTCATGAGCCCAAGCTTTATGTGGAGGGGTGGTAGTAAAATTCTTCATGGATCAACGAGGCTTTGGCTGATGATATTATTAGAACCAGGTTTGAATAAATCTTTTAAAGGCCAATGTTTTTTGCTGTAATGATTCGCTCGATCTCTGCTATTCCACAGGCATATAAAGCATGGCTCTCTCGTGAAACTCGGTTGTTGGCCTAATGTCATTGTTATGATTTTGAGATCACCAGATATTTGCCATTTGTGATTCGTGTCATTTACTTTTTCAAGAAGCATTTTAACATTGTTCTACAGAAACCGGATGTGCGCATAGATTTCCAAAATAAGATAATCGAAAGCATAGATAGGGCAACATGGGAGGACCGTATAAAAAACAAAGATTTAGAGGG
>NC_046659.1:2805712-2808561 GCF_010883055.1 Belonocnema kinseyi
CACACACTACTCCTTTCCCCTGCCGAGTGAGTCACGCCTACCCCGAAAGGGAAATGGCTTAATGGTGTAATAATAATAATAATAATAATAATAATAATATTCTTCTTTGATGACCTTTGAGTGAGCTATAGGGATAGCAGCGTAAGTATTCGTGTTATGCAGTAAAACAGCCTTAATGCTGCGTTTTGACGAATCAATGAAAAGTCGCCATTCTTCGTCTCTGTACACATTTTTCTTCAAGTGGTTCATTAGTCCGCTAACGTCAGTGCAGTACACTAAAGACGTCTGTTCGTTTTTAACGAAAAACTTTCTGAATTCCTTGTCCCTGTCGCGATGATTCATCGGAATCATTTGAACTATTTTCTGTTCGATCACTGGTTTCACTACCGTCTCCATGACGTTGACTTTCAACTTCCATTCTATCTTCTTCTAAAGCGCTTAAATCAGTCGTGCGTACATTTTTATTCATTTCAATTGCTCTTGTGTCTGTGCACACATTAATGTACGAAATCTTATTTTTATTTTTGGCGTTGAAACCTTTGACAGAATTTATGCAAAAGTAGCAGTCCTTCGCAATAACGAGTTTTTTCCATGTGATTGGTGTAGAGTACTTGCGGTACTTTTCGTTGTTTGAATTTTTTAGACGATACAACATAAGTCTGCGGGAATTGCAAATTACGTGAGGAACCCATTTTGTTTCTTGGTGCAGCAATATACGGTCAACATACTTTTCGTAAAGACTTTACACTTACTCGTCGATTGATTTTCGCAAACTGCTCACTTCATATTTACTGCAAATGTAACAAAATGAATCTAAGCTATTCTTGTAGACATGCGATTGAGAAATGCTCGCGGTTTTTTTCCTTGTAGCATGAGACTCTACAACAACCAAGTGATCCATTAATAAAGAGCTACGGTTGCATGACGACGACGTCGGAGAGCCCGCTTTCCCACCCTGACCAGACGCCGCTACTGGGGTTTTTCCCTGCATCGTAATACACTTTTTACCTGTGTCTGCCATGACGGCATGAACGCCGTTTACCCAGGGACTCAGCCAATGTGGATCCGTTGCCCACCGTCACGACGTGGAGGTGCCCTGGTTACAGACACAGGCGAATAATGCTAGCAACAAGCGGTTACGAAACTCCAGACATTTACTACTATTAATGTCAAAATATGAAAGTACGCAAGAACAGGGTTGCCAGCGTAATCGGTTAGGTTAGGTCAGGTTTTGTTAAGTTAGGATGGGTTAAATCTCTAGGTAGGTTAAGCCGAAGCTGAATTAAACGGTACCGCAAACACAACGGGACAACACAATCAGTTTAATTGTGTTTCGTGAGGTTAGGTTAGGCTAGGGTAGATTTATTTCTAGGTTAGGCTCGAGTCGCCCCATTCGATGTAACACACATTTGCTACTGGGAAAATATGCTTCCAGAGGTTTTATTTTATTTTTTTTAGATTGGTTGAGCTTCTCAGCATAAAACACTAACCAGCTATGACTCTTGGTTGAAACTAATCGCCTCCCACCTCCGTCCCCAAACCCTCGTTAATCGAAGTTTTGCGCGTCACTGAGGTAGGGATTTAATTTATAATTTAACTTTTAGAACTTTTTTAGAAAATAACTTCTTTTGCAGATTACATCTGCAAACGCACAAATTTAATAGATAAACCAATTTATAATTGAATATAAATTTTTAAATTTATCCAGTTTGAAATTATAACTGGATTATAAATTATAAATTTATAAAGTTAGCCAGGAATAAATTTTAAAATTACAAAATTTAGAATTCGCAAAATTTGGAAAGTAGGCCCTCTGAAAATTTATTTATAAATCGGAAGTTTATCAAATCACCCAACAACTTTTCTGGATTTTGCAGAAATTTTCACATAGATGATTATTCCAAAATTAATTTATATATTAAAATTGTAAATTTGGAAAATTGTGTAATATCGAAGTTTCAAGTCGGGCGACTTGATAAACTTCCGATTTATAAATAAATTTGCAGAGGGACTACTTTCAAAATTTTGCAAATTGTAAATTTGTAATTTTGAAATTTATTCCCGGGTAACTTGATAAATTTATAATTTATAATCTAGTTATAATTTCAAACTGGGTACATTTACAAATTTACATACAGTCATAAATTGGGTTATCTATCAAATTTGTGCGTTTGCAGATGTTATCTGCAAAAAAAGTCCATTTCAATATTTTGTAGGAAATTGTATTCAAATTTTTTGTTTTCATTTCCCAATTGAAAACTGCCTAATCTTTGGCTGATTCTCATTTTCTCCGTCGCTTCAGTGAATAGTGCATCTTTTCTAACCGTTAAAATGCTGCCGTCTGCTCCTCGCTGATTTCTATCTTTCCCAAAATTCACATTTGTCGGGAAAATACTCATTTTCTCAACAAATTTGTTGGATCTTTCAACATTTTATTGATCCGAGGATCTCGCAATACCCCGGATATTCGACAAATTTTCTTTCTTTCCTTCGCAAATCCTTCGGAAAAAATATATATGGAATCGGTGCCGTACTTATAGAAAACAAATTCAAAGAAGGATTAAGCCAATTAATTTCTCGTAAAAATGAAAAAACACGGGAACATTATTTTATTATCTTGTGCGACAAATGTTTTTTTATCGACTTTTCAGCTTCAATTTACATCTATTTGATGATTGTCTTATATAATTGTAACATATTTCGGGGTATATCACCCCCATAAAATTGTTTTAATAATATAAATTGAGAAAATTAGATGTTCGAAACATCTTCGTGAGTAAATTTTTCTGCTCCGTTTTGCACGCGAAACTTACTTTATTTTCTAGAAATATAATAAAATGCAGTTTAGG
>NC_046659.1:2808661-2815354 GCF_010883055.1 Belonocnema kinseyi
CCCTTATAAGGTCTCTATACCTCTCTTTCTTTTCATTCTCCTTTGCCGTGATGTTTTTATCAGCTAGTGTCGAAGATTCGATAACGAACATGTTTCGCTTCTCGAAGTAAAGAAAAACCATATTAGGCCTCGAATGTGCAACAGAAACAATTGTCGAGAATATGAAGTTCCAGTATATGCGGAACTTCACATTCTCGAAAATTGACTCCATTTCCCTATGAGCCTTTAGAGGAGCGATATTAAGGTGATTGTCGTAAGAGTGACAAAGATGGTCATAATGCACTCTCAGTGTCGCATTGTGCCTTTGGATGTAGATCGTTTCCACATGAGTTGGACAACTAGACAGTATGTGTGTTAAATGCTCAGGTTGCGCATGAAACGCCCTGCAGCTATCATCGGGAATGTCTTGGCTCAAAATGTGGCGACGATATGTTGAAGTACAAATGGCACTCTTTTGAAATGCCAAAATAAAAGCCTTTGTGCCAGACTTCAATACTGGCATGCTTTTGTCCATGCGCCTAACCTTTCGTGTCCCGATATCATGGGATCCGAGCTCGTTCTTCGTCCACGGAACCACTCCAAATGAATAGACTACTACCGGGACGGCAATCATATTCGTTAAAGATACTTTTTTCCTCGCCGACAGTTCGGAAGGCTAAGTCTGCCGGATGAAACGTCTGCATCTTTGTAGTCACATCTATCGATGAGCAGGATCTCCGGACATCCTGCTACGCCTTTCTTAGAGCCGCCATTTTCCGTACTTTTCTTGCCACTTCGGTTCAATTGACTGCACAATCCTATTATTTATGATAGCTGTGAATATCTTATACAGTATGTTCAGACAAGTTATTGGTCTGTAATTCTTCGGTTCAGCTAAGTTGCCTATTTTTCGCAGGAGTATTGTGCGCCCTTCCACCAACCAACGAGCCAAATGCTGATAGGTCGAAGGAAACTTCTTCCACCCGAAGGTCTTGATACGATCTGGTCCTGGATCGGAATAGTTCTTCATTCTTCTCAATACTTTTTTCATCTCCTAGGTAGTGATAGGTGGGCCATCTTCATCAGGTGTTATGAGGACATTACACAGCTCCTTAACGCTATTTATGTTCTCTCAGTCTACGTCCAGTCTATGCTGCACTTCGTAGACTTCTCTCCAAAATACATTGACTTCCTCTGGTTTGGGCGGGTGGTCGACAGTAACTGGAGGGTCTGGAAAAGTCGAGATGGGTCAGAGAGAAACTGTTGATTTTCTCTGAACCATCTCTCGCTCCGCTCTAGACTTCTCTTAGCGTTAGATAGTATCCGTATTCGCTCAACAATATGCTGCCTGATGGTCAGCAGCTTTGTCTTGTTAAGTGTGTGATAACAGGTCTGGAGTTCGCACGCGAAATTTTGAACCTTGGCGGTAACACTTCTGCCAGATGTGATGCAGCCAATCGCACACTGAATGCGGGACGCGTACTGTCTTGCCCAGCCTATCGTTATGGCGTGTTCATGCATTCGTCTTTTGGTCTTATGATCAACCGTTGATTTGTTTTACGGTTACCATCGGCCAAAGCTCTAGCTGCATTATACACGTAATAATTGATAGTCCAGAGGTCCAATTATTTTGAAAAATATCCACGAAGCTCGTCATTCATTACAGTCAGATCTTTAGGCATGAGAGAAACGTGGATGTTGATGTTTCTCCGGGTCATAAAGCATAGCTCTTCTTCTATAGGACGCCGCCCGCGGTTGGTCTTAATAGAACTCTAGCAAGTCGCGATTCAGTCGCTCCGTGCACCTAAAGGTCCTGAGATTCCATCGATCCATCGCATTAAATCCATCTTCTTTGGCTCTCACAGCTCTAGAGTAGTCGGCATTGTTGGCCGACCCATTCTCGGGAGCCCTGTGCGTTCGATTGTTTTGAACTGCACTTACTACAACTATGTTTGGTGTTGCCATTGTTGTTCCCACGAGAAGCTAGGGAAAAGAGTGCGTCCATCCTTGTACAGCCACGCATGCAAGGATAAGGCGGCGTACTCTGAGAGGTCGCCCGGTATCCCAGAGTCATCCCTTATAAAACAATTTATCATGAAAATGCAAAAATGCTTTTTTGAGTGGAAGTCATATCAGTTTGTAAACTTGGTGTAAAATAAAAAATTATTTTTGGGTAGTTTACGCAGCAAAATTTTGGTTGATCAAATTGACAAAATCGCAATTTTCATCTCTTATTGTGAGAATATTATTTATTTAGCTTAGTTTTTCGAATACTACAACATATATGAGAACAAAGAAAATAGAAGTGGGACCTTGGTTTCTTGGGATCCTGCGACAACAGTTCCCAGAAGTTTCAGGTAGGTGCTTTGTTTATTGATGGACACAGAGGCGAGGGACTACCATCAGCGTGTGTACGGACAAATGAACAAAAATATACATTAAAATGAATGGAAACCATTGCATTCACAAAGAGCACGACGCAGTCTCTTAACTTCATCGATATTGTGCAGATTTTCTGCCTAAATGGTTTGGAGGGTTCATCTATTGACGGCACGGTACAATCTCTGATGATATAGCAGATAAATTAAAAAATTTTAAATAATCACTTGTACCATTAACACCTAACTAAAAATCAGCGTTATGTTCTTGAATTAAAAGTTCTTATTCTGATCCCTCTAATAGCTTAATTGGAAAAACACATGACCGGAAATCAGAAGTTTTGTGGTTCGATTCAAAATGGAGTGAAGATGGAGTAGGATCTTTTTTTCAAGAAATAATTTTAATTTATAAATATTATTTTCCATCTGGTCTTATTAAGACGTTAAGCATTTTCTGTTATTGCAGATTCTTAACTTGTGCGATATTGTGTAGATTTTCTGCCTTCCGGGTTTAGAGGGTTGATCTACTGTCGCTAAGGTACAGTCTCTGATGATATAGCAGATAAATTAAAAAATGTACAATAATTACTTGTGCCATTAAAATCTAGCTAAAAATTGGCGTTATGTTCATGAATTTGTGGTTCGATTCCCAGTGGAGTGAAGATGGAGTAGGATCTTTTTTTAAAGAAATAATTTTAATTTACAAATATTATTTTCCATCTGGTCTTATTAAGACGTTAAGCATTTTCTGCTATTGCAGATTTTTAACTTGTGCGATATTGTTTAGATTTTCTGCCTTCATGGTTTAGAGGGTTGATCTACTGTCGCTAAGGTACAATCTCTGATGATATAGCAGATAAATTAAAAAATTTACAATAATTACTTGTGCCATTAACATCTAGCTAAAAACTGGCGTTATATTCTTGAATTTGTGGTTCGATTCCCAATGGAGTGAAGATGGAGTAGGATCATTTTTTCAAAAAACAATTTTAATTTAAAAATATTATTTTCCATCTAGTCTTATTAAGATGTGAAGCATTTTCTGTTATTGAAGATTCTTCACTTGATCGATATTGTGTAGATTTTCTGCCTTCATGGTTTGGAGGGTTGACCTACTGACGGTAATGTACAATATCTGACGATATAGCAAATAAATTAAAAATTTTTTAATAATTACTTGTACCATTAACACCTAGGTACAAAATTAGCGTTATGTTCTTGAATTAAGAGTTCTTATTCTGATCCCTCTAATAGATTAATTGGAAAAGCACCTGACCGGAAATCAGGAGTTTTGTGGTTCGATTCCCAGTGGAGTGAAGATGGAGTAGAATCTTTTTTGCAAGAAATAATTTTAATTTACAAATATTATTTTCCATCTGGTGTTATTAAGACGTTAAGCATTTTCTGTTATTGCAGATTCTTAACTTGTGCGATATTGTGTAGATTTTCTGCCTTCATGGTGTGGAGGGTTGATCTACTGACGGTAAGGTACAATCTCTGATGATATAGCAGATCAACTTAAAAATTTAAGTAATTACTTGTACCATTAACACTTAGCTAAAAATTGGCGTTATGTTCTTGAATTTGTGATTCGATTCCCAATGGAGTGAAGATGGAGTAGGATTTTTTTTCAAGTAATAATTTTAATTTAAAAATATTATGTTCCATTTAGTCTTATTAAGACGTTAAGCATTTTCTGATATTGAAGATTCTGAACGTGATCGATATTGTGTAGATTTTCTGCCTTCATGGTTTGGAGGGTTGATCTACTGACGGTAATGTACAATCTCTGATGATATAGCAGATCAATCTAAAAAATTAAATAATTACTTGTACCATTAACACCTAGCTAAAAATTAGCGGTATGTTCTGGAATTAGGAGTACTTATTCTGATCCCTCTAATAGCTTAATTGGAAAAGCAACTGACCGGAAATCAGAAGTTTTGTGGTTCGATTCCCAGTGGAGTGAAGATGGAGTAGAATCTTTTTTTCAAGAAATAATTTTAATTTACAAATATTATTTTCCATCTGGTGTTATTAAGACGTTAAGCATTTTCTGTTATTCCAGATTCTTAACTTGTGCGATATTGCGTAGATTTTCTGCCTTCATGGTTTGTGGGGTTGATCTATTGTCGGTAAGGTACAATCTCTGATGATGTAGCAGATAAATTAAAATTTTTTTAATAATTACTTGTACCATTAACACCTAGCTAAAAATTAGCGTCATGTTCTTGAATTAAGAGTTCTTATTCTGATCCCTATAATAGCTTAATTGGAAAAGCACTTGACTGGAAATCAGAAGTTTTGTGGTTCGATTCCCAGCGGAGTGAAGATGGAGTAGGATCTTTTTTTCAGGAAATAATTTTAATTGAAAAATATTATTTTCCACCCATCCTTATTAAGACGTTAAGCACTTTCTCTTATTGAAGATTCATAACTTGAACGATATTGTGTAGATTTTCTGCCTTCATGGTGTGGAGGGTTGATCTACTGACGGTAAGGAACAATCTCTGATGATATAGCAGATCAATTTAAAAATTTAAATAATTACTTGTACCATTAGCACTTAGCTAAAAATTGGCGTTATGTTCTTGAATTTGTGATTCGATTCCCAATGGAGTGAAGATGGAGTAGGATTTTTTTTTCAAGTAATAATTTTAATTTAAAAATATTATGTTCCATTTAGTCTTATTAGGACGTTAAGCATTTTCTGATATTGAAGATTCTTAACTTGATCGATATTGTGTAAATTTTCTGCCTTCATGGTTTGGAGGGTTGATCTACTGACGGTAATGTACAATCTCTGATGATATAGCAGGTCAATTAAATAAATTAAATAATTACTTGTACCATTAACACCTAGCTAAAAATTCTCGTTATGTTCTGCAATTAAGAGTTCTTATTCTGATCCCTCTAATAGCTTAATTGGAATAGCACATGACCAGAAATCAGAAGTTTTGCGGTTCGATTCAAAATAGAGTGAAGATGGAGTAGGATCTTTTTTTCAAGAAATAATTTTGATTTAAAAATATTATTTTCCATCTAGGCTTATTAAGACGTTAAGCATTTTCTGTTATTGAAGATTCTTAACTTGATCGATATTGTGTAGATTTTCTGCCTTCATGGTTTGGAGGGTTGATCTACTGTCGCTAAGGTACAATCTATGATGATATGGCAGATATATTTAAAAATTTAAAATAATTACTTGTACCATTAACACCTAGCTAAAAATTGGCGTTATGTTCTGGAACTTGTGATTCGATACCCACTGGATTGAAAATGGAGTAGGATCTTCTTTTCAAGTAATAACTTTAATTTAAAATATTATTTTCCATTTAGTCTTATTAAGACGTTAAGCATTTTCTGATATTGAAGATTCATGACTTGATCGAAATTGTGTAGATTTTCTGCCTTCATGATTTGGAGGGTTGATCTATTGTCGCTAAGGTACAATCTATGATGATATAGCAGATATATTTAAAAATTTAAAATAATTACTTGCACCATTAAGACATAGCTAAAAATTGGCGTTATGTTCTTGAATTTGTGGTTCGATTCCCAATGGAGTGAAGAAGGAGTAGGATCTTCTTTTCAAGTAATAATTTTAATTTAAAAATATTATTTTCCGTTAAGCAGACGTTAAGCATTTTCTGATATTGAAGATTCTTAACTTGATCGAAATTGTGTCGATTTTCTGCCTTTATGATTGGGAGGGTTGATCTATTTTCGCTAAGGTACAATCTATGATCATACAGCAGATAAATAAAAAAATTTTAGATAATTACTTGCACCATTAACACCTAGCTAAAAATTGGAGTTATGTTCTTGAATTTGTGGTTCGATTCCCAATGGAGTGAAGATGGAGTGGGATCTTTTTTTCAAGGAATAATTGTAATTTAAAAATATTATTTTCCATTTACTCTTATTAAGACGTTAAGCATTTTCTGTTATTGAAGATTCTTAACTTGATCGATATTGTGTGGATATTCTGCCTTCATGGTTTGGAGGGTTGATCTACTGTCGCTAAGGTACAATCTCTGATGATATAGCAAATAAATTAAAAATTTTTTAATAATTACTTGTACCATTAACACCTAGCCAAAAATAAGCGTTATGTTCTTGAATTAAGAGTTCTTATTCTGATCCCTCTAATAGCTTAATTGGAAAAGCACCTGACAAGAAATCAGAAGTTTTGAGGTCCGATTCCCTGTGGAGTGAAGATGGAGTAGAATCATTTTTTCAAGAAATAATTTTGATTTAAAAATATTATTTTCCATCTATGCTTATTAAGACGCTAAGCATTTTCTGTTATTGAAGATTCTTAAATTGATCGATA
>NC_046659.1:2815454-2816858 GCF_010883055.1 Belonocnema kinseyi
AAAAATTTAAATAATTACTTGTACCATTAACACTTAGCTAAAAATTGGCGTTATGTTCTTGAATTTGTGGTTCGATTCCCAATGGAGTGAAGATGGAGTAGGATCTTCTTTTGAAGTAATAATTTTAATTTAAAAGTATTATTTTCCATTTAGTCTCATTAAGACGTTAAGCATTTTCTGATATTGAAGATTCATAACTTGATCGAAATTGTGTAGATTTTCGGCCTTCATGATTTGGAGGGTTGATCTATTGTCGCTAAGGTACAATCTATCATGATATAGCAGATATATTTAAAAATTTAAAATAATTACTTGTACCATTAAGACGTAGCTAAAAATTGGCGTTATGTTCTTGAATTTGTGGTTCGATTCCCAATGGAGTGAAGATGGAGTAGGATCTTCTTTTCAAGTAATAATTTTAATTTAAAAATATTATTTTCCATTTAGTCTTATTAAGACGTTAAGCATTTTCTGATATTGAAGATTCTTAACTTTATCGATATTATGTCGATTTTCTGCCTTCATGATTGGGAGGGTTGATCTGTTGTCGCTAAGGTACAATCTATAATGATATAGCAGATATATTTAAAAATTTAAAATAATTACTTGTACCATTAAGACGTATCTAAATATTGGCGTTATGTTCTTGAATTTGTGGTTCGATTCCCAATGGAGTGAAGATGCAGCAGGATCTTTTTTTCAAGAAATAATTTTAATTTAAAAACATTATTTTCCAGCTATTCTTATTAAGACGTTAAGCATGTTCTGTTATTGAAGATTCTTAACTTGATCCACATTGTGTAGATTTTCTGCCTTCATGGTTTGGAGGGTTGATCTACTCTCGGTAGGGTACAATATCTGATGATATAGCAAGTAAATTAAAAAATTTTTAATAATTACTTGCACCATTAGCATCTAGCTAAAAATTAGCCTTATTTTCTTGAATTAAGAGTTCTTATTCTGATCCCTCTAATAGCTTAATTGGAAAAGCACATGACCGGAAATCAGAAGTTTTGCGGTTCGAGTCAAAATAGGGTGAAGATGGAGTAGGATCTTTTTTTCAAGAAATAATTTTAATTTAAAAATATTATTTTCCATCTAGTCTTATTAAGACGTTAAGCATTTTCTGTTATTGAAGTTTCTTAACTTGATCGATATTGTGTAGATTTTCTACCTTCATGGTTTGGAGGTTCGATCTACTGTCGGTAGGTACAATATCTGATGATATAGCAAATAAATTAAAATTTTTTTAATTATTACTTGTACCATTAACACCTACCTAAAAATAAGCGTTATGTTCTTGCATTAAGAGTTCTTATTCTGATCCCTCTAATAGCTTAATTGGAAAAGCACCTGACAAGAAATCAGAAGTTTTGTGGTTCGATTCCCAGTGGAGTGAAGATG
>NC_046659.1:2816958-2818069 GCF_010883055.1 Belonocnema kinseyi
TTAATAAGACTAAATGGAAAATAATGTTTTTAAATTAAAATTATTACTTGAAAAGAAGATCCTACTCCATCTTCACTCCATTGGGAATCGAACCACAAATTTAAGAACATAACGCCAATTTTTAGCTACGTCTTAATGGTACAAGTAATTATTTTAAATTTTTAAATATATCTGCTATATCACCGTAGATTGTACCTTACCGACAATAGATCAACCCTCCAAATAATGAAGGCTGAAAACCTACTCAATTTCTTTCAAGTTATGAATCTTCAATATCAGAAAATGCTTAACGTCTTAATAAGACTAAATGGAAAATAATACTTTTAAATTAAAATTATTACTTCAAAAGAAGATCCTACTCCATCTTCACTCGATTGGGAATCGAGCCACAAATTCAAGAACATAATGCCAATTTTTAGCTACGGCTTAATGGTACAAGTAATTATTTTAAATTTTTAAATATATCTGCTATATCATCGTAGATTGTACCTTAGCGACAGTAGATCAACCCTCCAAACCATGAAGGCAGAAAATCTACACAATATGGATCCAGTTAAGAATCTTCAATAACAGAAAATGCTTAACGTCTTAATAAGCCTAGATGGAAAATAATATTTTTAAATCAAAATTACTTCTTGAAAAAAAGATCCTACTCAATCTTCACTCTATTTTGAATCGAACCGCAAAACTTCTGATTTCCGGTTATGTGCTTTTCCAATTAAGCTATTAGAGGGATCAGAATAAGAACTCCTAATTCCTGAACATAACGCTAATATTTAGCTAGGTGTTAATGGTACAAGTAATTATTTTAAATTTTTAAATATATCTGCTATTTCATCGTAGATTGTACCTTGGCGACAGTAGATCAACCCTCCACACCATGAAGGCAGAAAATCTACACAATATGTATCAAGTTAAGAATCTTCAATAACAGAAAATGCTTAACGTCTTCACAAGACTAGCTGGAAAATAATGTTTTTAAATTAAAATTATTTCTTGAAAAAAAGACCCTACTCCATCTTCACTCCATTGGGAATCGAACCACAAATTCAAGAACATAACGCCAATTTTTAGCTAAGTGTTAATGGTACAAGTAATTATTTAAATTTTT
>NC_046659.1:2818169-2821589 GCF_010883055.1 Belonocnema kinseyi
ATTTAAAAATTTAAAATAATTACTTGTACCATTAAGACGTAGCTAAAAATTGGCATTATGTTCTTGAATTTGTGGTTCGATTCCCAATGGAGGGAAGATGCAGTAGGATCTTTTTTTCAAGAAATAATTTTAATTTAAAAACATTATTTTCCAGCTATTCTTATTTAGACGTTAAGCATTTTCTGTTATTGAAGATTCTTAACTTGATCCATATTGTGTAGATTTTCTGCCTTCATGGTTTGGAGGCTTGATCTACTGTCGCTAAGGTACAATCTATGATGATATAGCAGATATATTTAAAAATTGAAAACAATTACTGGTACCATTAAGACGTAGCTAAAAATTGGCATTATGTTCTTGAATTTGTGGTTCGATTCCCAATGGAGTGAAGATGCAGTAGGATCTTTTTTTCAAGAAATAATTTTAATTTAAAAACATTATTTTCCAGCTATTCTTATTAAGACGTTAAGCATTTTCTGTTATTGAAGATTCTTAACTTGATCCACATTGTGTAGATTTTCTGCCTTCATGGTTTGGAGGGTTGATCTGCTGTCGCTAAGGTACAATCTCAGATGATATAGCAGATAAATTAAGAAATTGTAAATAATTACTTGTACCATTAACACCAAGCTAAAAATTGGCGTTATGTTCTTGAATTTGTCGTTCGATTCCCAATGGACTGAAGATGGAGTGGGATCTTTTTTTCAAGAAATAATTGTAATTTAAAAATATTACTTTCCATCTTGTCTTATTAAGACTTTAAGCATTTTCTATTATTGAAGATACTTGACTTGATCGATATTGTGTAGATATTCTGCCTTCATGGTTTGGAGGTTTGATCTACTGTCGCTAAGGTACAATCTCTGATGATACAGCAGATAAATTAAAAAATTTTAGATAATTACTTGTACCATTAACACCTAGCTAAAAATTGGCGTCATGTTCTTGAATTTGTGGTCCAATTCCCAATAGAGTGAAGATGGAGTAGGATCTTTTTTTCAAGAAATAATTTTAATTTAAAAATGTTATATTCCATCTAGTCTTATTAAGACGTTAAGCATTTTCTGTAATTGAAGATACTTAACTTGATCGATATTGTGTAGATTTTCTGCCTTCATGGTCTGGAGGGTTTGAACTACTGATGGCATGGTACAATCTCTGATGATAAAGCAGATAAATTTAAAAATTTTAAATAAATACTTGTACCATTAACACCTAGCTAAAAATTGGCGTTATGTTCTTGAATTTGTGGTTTAATTCCCAATGGAGTGAAGATGGAGTAGGATCTTTTTTTCAAGAAATAATTTTAATTTAAAATATTATTTTCCATCTAGTCGTATTAAAACGTTAAGCATTTTCTGTTATTGAAGATACTTAACTGGATCGATATTATGTAGATATTCTGCCTGAATGGTGTAATGAATTGATCTACTGTCGCTAAGGTACGATCTCTGATCATACAGCAGATAAATTTAAAAATTTTACATAATTACTTGTAGCATTAACACCTAGCTAGAAATTGGCGTTATGTTCCTTAATTTGTGGTTCGACTCCCAATGGACTGAAGATGGAGTTGGATCTTTTTTTCAAGAAATAATTGTAATTTAAAAATATTATTTTCCATCTTGTCTTATTAAGACGTTAAGCATTTTCTGTTATTGAAGATACTTAACTGGATCGATATTTTGTAGATATTCTGCCTGCATGGTGTAATGAATTGATCTACTGTCGCTAAGGTACGATCTCTGATCATACAGCAAATAAATTTAAAAATTTTACATAATTACTTGTACCATTAACACCTAGCAAAAAATTGGCGTGATGTTCTTGAATTTGTGGTTTGATTCCCAATGGACTGAAGATGGAGTGGGATCTTTTTTTCAAGAAATAATTTTAATTTAAAAATATTATTTTCCATCTTGTCTTATAAAGACGTTAAGTATTTTCTGTAATGGAAAATTCTTAACTTGATCGATATTGCGTATATATTCTGCCTTTATGGTTTGGAGGCTTGATCTACTGTCGCTAAGGTACAATCTCTGATCATACAGCAGATAAATTACCAAATTTTAGATAATTACTTGTACCATTAACACCTAGCTAAAATTGGCGTTATGTTCTTGAATTTGTGGTTCGATTCCCAATGGAGTGAAGATGGAGTAGGATCATTCTTTCAAGAAATAATTTTAATTTAGAAACATTATTTTCCATCTTGTCTTATTAAGACTTTAAGCATTTTCTGTTATTGAAGATACTTAACTGGATGGAAATTGTGTAGATATTCTGCCTCAATGGTTTGGAGGGTTGATCTACTGTCGCTAAGGTGCAATCTCTGATGATATAGCAGATAAATTTAGAAATTTTAAATAATTACTTGTACCAGTAACACATAGCTAAAAATTGGTTTTATGTTCTTGAATTTGTGGTTCGATTCCCAATGGACTGAAGATGGAGTGGGATCTTTTTTTCAAGAAATAATTGTAATTTAAAAATATTATTTTCCATCTCGACTTATTAAGACGTTAAGCATTTTCTGTTATTGAAGATACTTAACTGGATCGATATTGTGTAGATATTCTGCCTTCATGGTTTGGATGGTTGATCTACTGTCGCTAAGGTACAATCTGTGATGAAATAGCAGATAATTTAAAATATTTTTAATAATCACTTGTACCATTAACACCTAGCTAAAAACTGGCGTTATGTTCTTGAATTTGTGGTTCGATTCCCAATGGACTGAAGATGGAGTGGGATCTTTTTTTCAAGAAATAATTGTAATTTAAAAATATTATATTCCATCTTGTCTTATTAAGATGTTAAGATTTTCTGTAATTGAAGATACTTAACTGGATCGATATTGTGTAGATATTCTCCCTTCATGGTTTGGATGGTTGATCTGCTGTCGCTAAGGTACAATCTCTGATGATGTAGCAGATAAATTAAAAAAATTTAAATAATTACTTGTACCATTAACACCTAGCTAAAAATTGGCGTTATGTTCTCGAATTTGCGGTTCGATTCCCAATGGAGTGAAGATGGAGAGGGATCTTTTTTTCAAGGAATAATTGTAATTTAAAAATATTATTTTCCATCTTGTCTTATTAAGACTTTAAGCATTTTCAGTTATTGAAGATACTTAACTTGATCGATATTGTGTAGATATTTGCCTACATGGTTTGGCGGGTTGATCTACTTTCGCTAAGGTACAATCTCTGATGATATAGCAGATACATTTAAAAATTTTAAATAATTACTTGTACCATTAACACCTAGCTAAAAATTGGCGTTATGTTCTTGAATTTGTGGTTCGATCCCCACTGGAGTGAAGATGGAGTGGGATCTTTTTTTCAAGAAATAATTGTAATTTAAAAATATTATATTCCATCTTGTCTTATCAAGACGTTAAGCATTTTCTGTTAT
>NC_046659.1:2821689-2825639 GCF_010883055.1 Belonocnema kinseyi
AAAAGTTTGCAACAAAATCGTAAAGCCCCTCAACCAATTAATTGAAATTTTAAGCAAGTAGTACAATATTTAATGAAGCACTTTAATTTTCTACATAAGAACCGGAATGCTTAAATATTTGACCCAAAATACGAATTTCAAATAAAATCATGAATATACTCAACCTGAATATGTACTTTAATTATGTTTATATAATTTGTTCGTGAAGTTAACAAATGTTAATGCATAACTCAATTTTTGAATATGATTTGAGCAAGATCAGGTAAAAAAACGATTTATTTTTGCTTCAAAACGCAAAAAATATACATTTGTTCCTATAATTTATTCGTAAAATTAACAAATGTTAATGCATAACTAAATTTGTGAATATGATTTGAGGAAGATCAGATGAAAAAACGATTTTTTTGCTTGAAAACGCCAAAAATATGAATTTGTTTCTATAATTTGTTCGTGAAATTAACAAATGTTAATACATTAATAAATTTGTGGATATGATTTAAGCAAGGTCAGATAAAAAAACGGTTTATTTTTATTGGAAAACGCCAAAAATGTGTATTTGTTTATATAAATTATTCGTAAGATTAACAAATGCATAACTTAATTTCTGAGTTATCTGAGCAAGATGAGATGAAAAAACAATTTATTTTTGCTGGAAACGCCGAAAATGTGCATTTTTTTATATAAATTGTTCGTAAAATTAACAAATTCATAACTTAATTTGTGAATTATTTTAGTAAGTTGAGATGAAAAAACGATTTATTTTTGCTTGAAAACGCCCCAAATTCGAATTTTTTCATATATTTGTCTTATCAAATAAACAAATATCAACGGATAGTAAAATTTTCATTGAAAATATAATCGGGAATATTATTACAATAAGAGTCGACGAAAAAAAGATTGTTTGTCTTCTATTAATTTCTGTGGTGTACATTTGTTTATAGACTTTGTTTATAGAAGTAAATAAAAAAGATTTAATTCTGAATTTTGATGGTCACTTAGCATGCAAACAATAAAAGCTAGAAATTTTACACCATGAATATATTTTAACAGCAAATATTCTTAATATAGATTATTTTTTATTAAAATTCGCTAACAAAAATAACCTTTGCAAGCTAACATTTTTACATTCTCATCCTAATGAGAAGGTATTGGTTTTATTTAAATTTTAACTTTGTCGGTTTTCATCAAATCTCCACGTTTTGAGACCCACTGAGTCAGGAAAAACGATTATTACGAGGATGTTTGTCCGTCTGTCTGTAGTGTGTATTCTGTAGGCACGATACCTTTCGAAACATTGATTAGATTAGATTCTGTTTTGGCACACTTTTTTAAAACCAAAAAACGCATGATATGAAAAAAAGTCAAGAGCAGAAAAATGTTAATTTTTGAAAGCCCTACAAAATGATTATAACAACTTTTTTAGTTTGGTCGAAAAGGTGAAAATTCAAAATTTGATCGTACCAAAAATTGTTGATACCACATTTTTCAAAATTTTAAAATTCTATGTACGGTTATTCATACAACTCAGAAACTCAAACAATTTATCTTAATGACGTTTTTGTGTAAAAAGAAAATCATCAGAGTTAGAGCATTTTCAAAATCCAAAAAAACAAACAAAAATGAACATTTTAAGCCAAACAACGCACGATATGAAAAAAAGTCAGGAGAAGAAATACGTTAATTTTTGAAAGCCCTACAAGATGACAGCAACAACTTTTTCAATTTGACCGAAAAGTTGAAAATTCCAAATTTGATCATACCAAAAATTTTTCAAACCACATTTTTTCAAGATTTCAAAATTTCATGTACGGTTGTTTATAGAATTGGAAAACTCAAACAATTAATCCCTATGACTTTTTCCTATAAAAATAAAATTATCAGAGTTAGAGCATTTTGAAAATTAAAAAAAAAACTAAAATGAACATTTTGAGCCAAATAACGCATAATATGAAAAAAATTCAAGCGAAGAAAAACGTTAATTTTTGAAATACCTACAAGATTATCATAACAACTTTTCTAATTTGGTCGAAAAGTTTAACATTTTAAATTTGATCTTACCAGAAATAATGAAAAATCAAAAAATTCCATTTTCTAGTCAGACTGTGCAAGATACACAACGAATGAATAAGCTTAAATTGCGCGCTCTGAAAAGACCTAGGATACGTAGTTTTTGCTTTAGTCGTAAAAAATAACATTCAAAATAAAAATATTAAATTTAAAAAATACGACATAAGAAATAGATAGATAGAAATATAAATAAATAAATAGATAGAAATATAAAAATAATCATAATAAATACAATTTGTTCTTTATTTTGCAATTTTTTAATAGGCAATCCCAGCCAGAGTTACATAAAAACGTATTATATTTGATATAAAAGTGTTGTGTATAATGTAGAAAAGTTTGTATGTTGAACAAAACCGGGTGCGAAGCACGAGATACGTGATGAGAATGTGTTCGTTAAAGCCGAAAGAGCTTTAACAAAAGAGAGTTCAAAATCACAAAATTACAGTTTCCGGTCCGTTGACCTTTGATTTCAAAAGGTCTGTGTACTAATGCGAGAGAAATGCAAAGACCGAGCGAAGAGTGCGATTGCTATCAGTCGCGTTCGATAGGTACGCCCAAATTCTCGAGCTAAGCTCTTTGAACGAAAATTACAGTGGTGAATGTTTTGAGTATAATTTTGAAAGGTTTGCGCAAGAATGTGTGAAAACATAAATACCGAGCGCGTAGCGCGAGGTAAATACATAATCGAGCGCGAAGTGCGAGATAAATGTACAATCGAGCGCGAAATAAATACATCATGGAGCGCGTAGCGCGAGAACCAATAGTCGCGCGCCCTAGGCGTGCTCAAACTTGCGAGCGAAGCGAGCCGCTGCTCGTACCGCGCCTTGAGATTGGGCCCGCTACGCGGGCACAGTTTTTTTTTCTTAAACCGCTTTGCATTGAATTAAAGAGATCTGAATTATAAAAACAATTTTTTCTACGGTAATAAAACATGAAAGGCAAAAATTCAACACTTTTCGCTATTTACATTAAGATAAAAATGAAATAACCATGGGACAATACCATGCATTTATCGCACTCTAGATTTTCTCTACTTTTCCGTTGGGTAGAAGATCTAGAGTGAGATAAATGCATCGCATCGCCACATGGTAGAGTGAGAAGAAGATACATTTTCCGTTTACATACGACAGGCGTGTAAATACACCATTAATATGCTATAATTATCAATGTGCTGTTTCAAAAATTTATACCTTTTGAAACTTTCAACTGAAAGTTTCAATGAAAAGTTTCAAAGTTTGTGAAGCTTTGGAAACTTTAGCATTTTTAGTTATATTTATAATAATTATAGATCGAAAATACTTAATGTACATTTAAAATAAGTTTTTTATTATGAGAACTGGACTTTACTTTTTTTTTTATTTAAAAAATATTTTAATATCAAATAAACTGAGTCTGAAAACAGAAGCGGAACTAACATAACCAAGCATACATATACCTGAGATACCAATAAAAGCGACGAAGCTTGACATTTTGATCATGATTCATAATAATTTAATTCAACACATTTGATAAATTTCGTACATAGAACTGATTTATATTTTATACATAATATTATTTTTATATTATGACTGCATTTTTTTGTAATCTGTACTAAAACAATATGTCAAGACGTCAGCTGTTAATAAACTATAAGCTTAATGAAAAATGGGAAAAAATAAGTGGGAAATGAAATGCCGGATCGTCGTATTGATTCCGTTACAGACTGTAACGTAATATATATATATATTTAAAAATTTGTCATAAGGACAACCGCAGGATTTCGCCGGGAGCTGGTGCTAATATGAAAAAATGCACCCGCTCCCAGCGAAATCGCGGTAAAATTTCAGCCACAACCACGCCTCACGACCGTGAGATAGGTGGTTACAGTCTGTACCGGAATCAAT
>NC_046659.1:2825739-2827364 GCF_010883055.1 Belonocnema kinseyi
TCCCAGCGAAATCGCGGTAAAATTTCAGCCACAACCACGCCTCACGACCGTGAGATAGGTGGTTACAGTCTGTACCGGAATCAATACGACGATCCGGCAAAAGTCTCGTGCACCCTGAGAACATGGAGCGATCCAAGGACTACCGCCTTCTGCATTTTTCACGCAAGTGTTTTAGCATATTGTTCACACGCAGGGATGCTTTTCAGAATACTAATCAGCGAAAGCTTGGTACCTCCAAGAGCGCCGATGATAAGGACGATTAGCTTGACAGAATATTCCGGGTATAATCGTCGCAACTCCCTTATGCGGTCTCTATACCTTTCTTTTCATTCTCCTTGGCTCTTAGTGCCGCATTGTGCCTTTGAATGTAGGTCGTTCCCGCGTGAGTTGGACAACTAGATAGTATGTGAGCTAAAACTCGGGGTGTGCATGGCACGCCTTGCAGCTATCATCAGGAATATCTTGGCTCAAAATGTGGCGACGGTATGTTAAGGTAGAAATGACACCGTCTTGGCATGCCAAAATATACGAATGTAAATTATTTACATTCTAAAAATAAATAATTCAATTTGTTGAGATCAAGAAACTTATTATTCGGCTTCGACTTGTCTGCAATGTCTCAGGTCGATTCTTTTACTTCAATATGTAAAATATCAGTATATTTATGGCACGAATATAAGTATATATATCACCGAGCAATCAAATAAAATTCATATCTGTTAGCAATCCTAAAAATATTCTATAAAGTGCCATCATAGCTACATAAATCTGGAAGTTGAATTTCTATAAGTTTCATAAGTTACGTTTAAATTCCATTGATTATAAATTTCGCATTTTGAAACTTTCAGAGTGAAAGTTTCAAAATGAAACTTTCAACAATACATTGCTAACTATAATATTATAAGTAAATTGATTACTCTCAAACCGAAGAATGGTTTATGTTCTTGCTAAGTGCTAAAAAAAAAGATTTTATAAATATTTATAACAGTCATACAGACAGCTTTGAAATATTAGTGGTCAAAATAAGTCCTCTAGCAAATGTATCTGTAACTGCGTCTTCAAATTATAGTGCTGACGAAACAGTGTGACATCGAGACATACAAATATATTCGGACAGTTGCTTGGAACATTGTATTAGGCATTTTTTAATTAAGAAAGTTTAAAAAAATGAATGTAACAATTTTTTAAGTTGATACCATTACAAACCTTTTTCTATGAGGAAGCAACATTAAACAATATAGATCAGAAGTATATCAGGTAAATGTATAAGTAATAAGTTGGATTTATTACTTTTTTTTATTAAATGTTAATCAAAATACTTTTCAGGTTATTATGCTGTGATAAATGTTTAAATATTTACATTTACCATCAAATAAATACATTGCGTTCAATATTAATTTATTCTATCATTATACCAAACATTTTAAACATGTGATATTATTGTTTAAATTCAGTAAGCTCTAATCTTTAATGTTTAAAAAGTTAATCAAAAGTACTTTTTTCAGACTTTTTCAAAAACAAGGTTTTTCCAGTTAAAATACCGTCCTAATTTCAAAAGCCTGGGGAAGCTTGAGCATCCTATTGATGAACAGCGCTGAAATCATTATTTAAGCCTGAAAGGTCTA
>NC_046659.1:2827464-2828554 GCF_010883055.1 Belonocnema kinseyi
ATATTATTTTTTGGCAAAGTTATATCTAAGTGGTAGAGAGGGGTTGATTTTAGACAATAAGGATTGGATTTCTATAATGAAAGCAGGCGTTTTCGAGGAGCCAAAAATTAATAGGCTTCATTCACCCTGGAAAATACCTTAAAAAGATCATTTTTTGGCAAAGTTATATCTGCGTGGTAGAGAGGGCTGGATTTTAGACGTTACGGATTGGAGCTAAACATATAAAAGGTTATTTTAGAGGACCCAAAAATCAGAGACACCATTGACACTGGAAAATTCTCAAAAAGATTATTTTTTACGAAGTTATATGGACGTAGTAGAGGAGGGTTGATTTTAGACGTTGAGGGTTGTAGCCAAAAAATTAGAGTATTGCAAGTATTGCAAGTATCAATTGACAAGTTTGAAACATGTGGAAAATATCTCCCTTACCACTCTTCAAAAGTTTGTTAAAATTGAGCCCGCCAGCATTTCATTAGAGGGTGAGAGGGGGGGCAGGGTGAGAGAGTGTTTTCGGTGGGTGGGGCTTGATGAAGCACATGACCGTGCTCAGGACAGTCCTGAAATACAAAAAGTCAGATCTGCCTATCTCATGTTCGCTCTCTCTGGAGCCTATTTCCGTTCTCCCCACAGTGTTATCGGTCCATTTCTATGTGTAGATGGTGTGCATTGGTTACCCTTCATCGATCATACGTTTCTGATGACAGTCACTCGAAGACGTACAAAGAATGTTGTTCAAAGTTACTACAATTTACTACTGCTTGCTTTGACAGGCTATTTTCTTAACAGACCGTTGGGTCTGTATCCTGCGGTAATTTATAGAGCATATTAATTACAAAAATAATGGAAAAGTTAAGAATAACAATTATTGTAAATAGCGTTTGTAACAAATGTAGTGAAGTGACAAGAGTCTGCGCGAATGAACAAGACTTTTGCAAAAAACCGAATTTTTCTGCCGACAAATGTATGAATAATGCATTTGTTTATTGGATTTGTTTAAAAGATCATAAGATTAATAAAAAAATTATGAATTTTGCTGAAAATATCAAAGTTCCGAATTAAAAAAAATGTACATGAAAAAAACGAATTTTTC
>NC_046659.1:2828654-2830569 GCF_010883055.1 Belonocnema kinseyi
ATTTCCGATTTCAACCATTATCCTGTTATTGACGAGCACCGGGAACGTCAAATAGAAAAAAGGCCATTCTTTCGTCATATTTTTTTATTTATAAAAAAATTGCAAACCTAATTAAAAAATCAGGCTGGACAACTATGTAAGATATCTTATTATCTTTTTTCCCAATTTTTTGTTGGTTGAAATGGGTAAAGATCTGTGGGCTCAACGTTATTCTGAACCAAACAAGTCATTTTTCTTCCTAATGTGCGGCACTCCTTTCAGTCTGAAACTAAAAACTCTTTTTTTTTTTAATAATCTTTTAGGGCATTGGAAAAGAAACATTTAAATTGTTCATCTGATTGAGTACAATGAATATCCGTACAGATAATTTTTGAATTAAAAAAAAGTGGTCTCAAAAATTTTCAAAATATGGTCACTTTTTGAATTTTCAACCAAAATGGCTGGCTAACGAACATGACCTTTATTTTAGGACACTAAAAGAGTATGCCAAACGCCAATCCAATCAGTCAATTCTTTCGAAAGTATCGTTCTCACAAACTAAAAATCTACACACACACACACACACACACTCGGGCAGACACTCATTCGTAAAAACCTGTTTTTCGGAGTCAGGGGGTCTCAAAACGTGGAAAAAATTTCAAAATTTTTATGAATTTCTCAAAATTCGAACTGTTCGTAAAAAAGTTCTAAATTTGTCCATACATTTTTCATAGAAATAAGGCTTTAATGTTTGATTTTTTTTATCCCGTATCAGGGACCTAGCTACAAGTTCTTGACTTTTTTATGGATAAATTTTTTCCGTGTGGAGCCTCTACAAAGTACCCGTAAAGACCCCATTGGGTCCCCATTAGGCTCCTTTTTTGAAAACTCAAAAAAAAAACAGCAAGGTCAAATTTTAAACTGTTGAAATTCGGATTCTACGTTGCAAAAAAAAAAACTATTGCGATTATTCCGTGATCTTCTATAGGGAATTTTAACGTAGAATCCGAATTTCAACAATTTAAAAGTTGATTTTGCAGTTTTTTTGAGTTTTTTAAAAAGGAACAGAATATGGACCATATGGGGTCTTTACGGGTACTTTGCAGAGGCTCCATTCGGTTCCTTCGGTCTGCCAGGGATGGCTGAATAAACAAACGAAAAATAAACTGAAACTTCCTTTTGGCAAACATGTATTGAAATTGTAGTTTTCGAATTATGAAATTATTCATCTGGACCGACCAGAACCGCCACAAACGTTTGCTTTTTTCCCAAAGGAAGTTTCGGTTTATTTTTTGTTTGTTTATATACAGCCATATAAGTCCGGAAACTTAGTTCTGGGACACCCTGTATATTTGTTTCCTCATGGAAGAAGTCAGAAAGAAAATCCTTTACTATTTTACATGAACTTCGAGTTATTATGATGAAAAAAGATTTTGTGTTAAAACAGATTTTTCAACTTATATAAACAACTATAACTTCTGCATCAGAACAATGAATTAATAATATAGGTCAATCGATTTTTCAAACATTATAAATGATCATAACTTCTTCACTCTGAAATGCAATGTATTAATGTTCAGTTAGTGATGCCGTCGAGCGATATTTCCCGATCTCGACATGATCCCGGCTCGATCCCAGACTCCGGTATCGGGTTTGGATCGTGTCGGTTTCAGCTCGACTCGACTTTGGATCGGGAAGTCGATATATCGGCTCGGGTTCGGGTCGGTTTTTAGATACTCCTTTGGCAGATGTATTCTTCTCACTTGAACCGAGCCGGAGAGGGAAATTGGTCAATGGGGTTGACGTCACTCGTTCCCCCCTGACTCCTCCACCCACTAGTTAAACCGGTTATGGCTATAGTGAAAATGCTGAAATACATTTTCCCCATAGATAGTGGAAGATTTGTACTTTGGATTAGAATTAAATAATTTGAAAC
>NC_046659.1:2830669-2831970 GCF_010883055.1 Belonocnema kinseyi
AGTGAAATATTTGACGGAGTTTAATATCAAGAAACTTCGGCTTAATATTCAATTTAATACTAAATACTTCTCAAATTTTCATCCTTTATAGACAAATTACATTTCTTTGGAATCTGAAAAGCACGCAGATTCCAAATATATTTCTTTTAAGCCACAGATTGCAAAATTAAGAATTTTTTAATCTCAAATTTTCTCCCATTTTCCAACGAAGGACCCCTAGAAAAAAGCATGGTCTGCCGAAGCTCGTGCGTACCTGACCAGAAAGGAGGTCGTCAGTCAGCCCGGTCAGGATAGTCTGACTTGGTCAGGAGCATGCCGATCACTGATCTATACCAAGGGTCTCCATAATCCACAGGTGCAGCGTGACCGAGGATCGCTCGGCCTTTTTCAAGATCTAACCATTTTTTTCGACGGGAAACTGAAAGGAAATTTATGACCCCTTTGAAAAAAAGGTCATAGCCCCACTCGCACCTGCTTAACCTTTAGAGTTTAGAGCAGCGATTCCCAAAAATTTTTTTGCAGTTTTCAGGGAGGGGCAGGGCCGTCACCCTACCATTTTTTCCCTCTACTAGAACCCAAGGGGGATACTTGACTGTCGGTCATGCGGGAGGTTTCATCCTCCACGCGAGAGAATTAGAGCCGGTTGAGAAAAATTAATATGTATTAAAATGTTAATAAATTAAATTTTAATTAGTTGAATCAATTTCCTAATCTGATTTTAAGCAAATGAAAAGAAAGTTGATGAAAATCGGTTAATATCTTCAATGCCAGTTGACAGCTCTTGAAATTTTGCAAGTACTTAAAGATTTGCTTAATTACTCGAAATGTTAACCGATTTTCATCAACTTTTTTTTCATTTTCTTAAAATTGCATCAGGCAAATGATTCAAACAATTAGATTTTAATTGGGCTACGTCTTTAGGATTTTAGTTATTGAAACAACCTTAAATCGCATGACAATGAAAGGATTCTCATAGCGGGGGGGCTGCCGAGGAGCTGGGCCCAGGGCTGGCTTCCCCCGACCGCGGTCGGGCCGCTGACCGTCGGCACTAGTTTGGGAATCGCTGTTTTAGAGCAGTGGTCGGCAAACTTTTTGCTTCATTTTCAAGTACGATCAGGCTCCACCCGACTTAATTTTTTCTACTACTTTTCGGTCTATTCGTGTACCTTAATGTGAGTGAGCTTACTCCAGCAAGAGTATTTTGTCCACAGGCATGTCGAAGTAAGGAAATTTTAAAACTTTTAATTTTTTAATTAGCGATTTGAAAATAGCATTATCAGCATCTACGAATTTTTCCGATT
>NC_046659.1:2832070-2833174 GCF_010883055.1 Belonocnema kinseyi
AGTTTTTAAATAGGGGTAGTGTTATTTTTAGTAGGGGTAATTTTTAGGAATGAGTTGTTTTTGCGTTCAAGATCCCAAAAAAGCTCTAAATTCTGATACAAAAAAATTTGGGAATTTTGTTTGAAGAGGTGCTAGCTTGATAGAATTAATAGTCGCGCTGGAAGTTAATTAAAGGCATTTATTTAGTAAATCCTCGTCAAAATATGTTACTACGTATAGTCCAGTCTTGTAATCTACATATTTTATATTATAATCAAATTCCATCCTTAAATATTTAATCTTCAATTTTAACTAAAAGTCACTTTTATAACTTTTATAACTGGTACAATGCGTTACCGCCACACTAAATCTTTATTTTCCCGGAGCAGAATAAGTTTTTTCTATTAACTCTTTTTTATTCTTATTCAGCCTCCTGATATATTGAGAGCAAGTTTTCATTATGTTTTGAAATTTAAAAATAAATTTTCAGTCAAACTCATTTTCTACCAGTTGAGCAACTGAATATCTCAGAAGTTTTTATTTTGTGTTTAAACTGAAAAGTGGTCTTTTAATCGTGATCATCAAACAATCCTGATGCAATTTTAGGTTTCTCTCTCTTTGCGATTGTAAGCTTCCACATTTTATTTCTTGGAACTCGATAATTTTGTTTGATCATACTTTTTTGGCCCCTTTCAGAAACACTTCAGCTCGGGAGTAACTTTTGCTTTCATCTGTATAGGCTAATTTCGATTTTACGGAATTTTATAGCGCTCTCATAAAAAAAATCGTTTTTGTTTCTTTATCTAATTACGTAGACTGCAAGCATTCAAGTATTGTTTCAGGAATGAAATAAAAAATAAAAATCGGAATAAACAACGTTTAATTCACGTACTTATGTTTGTAATTTATTATACTATTATACTATTTATTATATCACATAATGTGCATTCTTATATTTTATAAAAATGTATAAATAATTACTAGCTTTTAGCAAAATTATATAAAATTCATATCGTTCAACATTTTTCATTTTTAAGACTTATTTCTTCCAATTTTAGCTAGCCTTCGATTCAGTGTTCGAATTCAACTGTAAAGTTAGAATATGAATCTCAGGTTTAAGTATTT
>NC_046659.1:2833274-2885628 GCF_010883055.1 Belonocnema kinseyi
AAGTTTTTTATTGTTTTTAATTATTACAGTCGAATCTTAATTTCATCCGTTACAACACAGGGATAGAGAGAAATAGGAGCGAGGGAGAGAGAGAAATCACTTTAGAGACTCTGGATTCAACCGTCACGTGCCCTAGGCGAGCTCAAAGTTGCGAGCGAAGCGAGCCGCGCGCGATGAAAATGTGCCCGCGAAGCCGGCAGATTTTTTTATTTGTAATTATTTAAATTAACAAAGATGAAATGTTGAGTTTTTTAATTTGAAATTTTACCATTTTTGAATATTATACAATGCAATTATCCATCAATTTTTCATTTCTAATGATTGCGTTTGAAAATTCTATGCCTAAAAACTTTCCAAGTGTTATGGCCGCGAATAGTTAAATTTAAAGAATATTATTAATGATGGAAATAATCCACATTAATTTAAAGTTATAATTTCAAACTAAATTTAAGTTTAAATGTCGTAATTTTAAATGCTGTAAGTTAAAAATGATAACTTCATTCTCAACGCTTCTCTATATTATATATAGGTGAGTAGACAAGGGCTGAATAGGTAACTAATCGATGCCTTAATTAGGGTGCATTTTTCGAAAAGCTCAGGACTCAATCATTAAGTCTACATATAAATATTCCTGAACCTAGAAATAATGTATTATATAATGTATATATGTATGTATTATGTAATAATGTATTTAATGGAGGTCTAAAGTCACAAGTGTTTAAAAAAAGAGTGAAAATAGGGCGCTCACTAATGGGGAGAAAAGGTGATAGTTCATCAGAATATTTTGCAATAGTGCCACGAAATAAAGTTATTCTAGCAGTAGAAGGGAACAGGAGAAATACTTGGACGGGGTATCCGGTGCAAGCTCAAGCAGAACATAAAAAGCAGCAGGCCGATTTTGAAAAAAGGCAAACGGATAGCGAGGAAGAACACACGAGTAGGTTTCCGGAAAAAGAAACGCAGATCTACAGCAAGCTCCGAAACTTCATGAGTAAAGAAACTAATAGCAAGGTAAGGAAGAGCAAAACTTTAGGGCATTTAGCCAAAAATGACGGTAAAGAGGACAATTAGTGGAAAACAGATATCCTTATTGATAAAAAATTTAGAAAAATCCTAGATGAATGGTGAGAAGCCAAGATTAGTATAGAACTACGGGATATAGTGAAAAAATCGGAGCGAAAATTAAAAGATCTGAAGGAGATTGAAGGACAAAGCGCAGCCGCATTGACAGCTCTAACGAAATCCAGGGTAGAGAAACCGAGTGTCTAGAGGAGAATATGCTACAGAAAGATAGGATAAGGTAATTGGAAACCCGCCTTGGACAGCTTGAAAAACAAATATCAGGAACCATTTATTCAACTAACGGAATAAATACTCGTAACGAGGATAGGGAAACAGGAACAACAGCGAAGAAGATGAGGTTGTCAGCCCCACAGGCGATTCTACCATACCAGCGGAATTCGAACCTAGAAGAGAGCAGCAGAAACAGCCAGAATGGTTAAACAAGGGGGAAATAGAGTACCAGATGCGCAAAGGCAAGATATGAAAAATTGGTGTCTGATACGAGGACTCGGAGCAAGTTGTGGCAGAAAAGCGAAGAGAAAGATACAAGACACGTTATGAGGAGTGATCGGAGTGGTAATTATAATCCAGGATATAAGAGTAATAGGAGGGGGTACACTGATTAAGCTATCATTGTGGGAAGAGAAAAGAAGCCTTATGGCTAATAGACACAGGCTAAGAGGAACAGCTATTAGAATTGAAGATGATTTGATGCGACGCAAAACTCAGGTACTGGAATGGATAGAAAGTGACGTAGAATGGGCTCGAGAGAATGGCTTATCAGCAAATAACGGCTACATGAAATGGACCATAGGGGACAATAAATATATTTGGAACGAGAAGGATAAAAAATAGATATCCGTCGATTTCGTGGATACAGTAAGCATTAAAGCAGTTTGATGCAACATAGCAGGTTCCAACAATATTTGGAAGGCGTGGGATTTATGGAGCGACTACGACTTAGTGATTTTTTAAGAGACGTGGTTAGAAGAACATTCTTCAAAAAAGTTGAAGAGTAAATTGGATTCCGACTATGTATGGTATGTAAAACCATCGGAGAGGGATACGAAAAGAAGTAGGGCTAAGGGAGGGCACTTTCTGGAATTAGGGAAAATATGGGGTGATGGAGTGAGTGTGAGTGACTGGGAGAATGGTTTAATATTAAAGAGAAAATCATTAATAGTGAATGGGGAAAAAGTAAAAATTATGTCATTGTATAACAACGTGGGAATTAAAAACGTACAAAAGGCCTAAGAAACTATAATAGAAAAAGGGCAAAAAAAGAGGAAGCATCTAATTATAGCGGGTGATTGGAATGAGTAAACAGGGGAAGAGCAGGAACTGGGAAATATAGACGGGGAGGAGGGTATAGATGCATTAGAGGAGTTTCAAGCCAACATTTTGTTAAAAAAAAGAAAATCAGAGGATAAATTAATCAATACAGAAGGCAGGAAATTATTAGAATTTTGCTATAACCAAGGACTGCGAATCTTAAATGGAAGAATCAGGGGCGATAGCGATGGCAAATTAACGCATATCTGTGAGGGCTTAGAATCGGTTCTAGATTACATAGTTGATTTGGCAAACGAGGAAGAATGTCCTGTCAGAGAAATCAGTGTAGAAGAGCTAATAGAGTCAGATCATCTTCCAATAACCTTCACTCTGGAGGTAAGGGGGCCAGATTCAAACATATCACAAAAGAAACAGGAGGGATGGGAACTGTTAAAAAGACTTATATGGGATGAAAACAAGGAACAGGAATACAAGATGGAAATGGGGAAACTGTGGGAAGGAACTAAGAAGCCGGAAGGATGGCAGGCAAGATGGGAAAGATTTAAAGAATGTGTTTGGGAAGCAGCAAGAAGAGCAGGAATGACTGGTAAGATAGACAAGAAGAAGCGATTTGAAAAAAGGGGTAGGGAAAAGTGGTTTGATGAAGAGTGTGCCGCTCAGAGGAAGGAAGTTTGTGATAGCTTAAAAAAGATCTGAAAAGTAAAGGAGAGGATGATATAGGTTAAATTAAAGGAAGAAAAAAGGAAACTTAAGGAAGTGTATGAGATAAAAAAATAAAAAATAAAGAGAGGGGAAGTGGAAAGAAGTTGAGAACAGTAGTAGAATAGCAGGTTTCTGGAAAGCAATACGAAGCTCTCGAACATGAAATAATAGGAATAAAGTTAGTGATATAGCGAAATAAAATTGGAAAAATCATTTTGAGAATCCTTTGGAAGCAAAAAAGGATTTATAATTTAACATTAAGGAGAGGACGAATGAAAAAAGAAAAAGTAATAAAAGCAGAACCTAGGACCAAAGATGTAGGAAATTCTAGTAGAATAGAGAAAGAGATTCCCCTAAATAAAGAGATTTCATTCGAAGAGTTTGTAAATAGTGTTAAAAAAATGAAAAAGGAAAAAACTGAAGAGGATAGCATAACGATAGAATTCATAAGAGGGATTCCAAAGGTTTGGGAAGAAAACTGTGATCAAGTATTGAATGGTTTTTGGAAAACGGGCCAAATGGCAAAGGGATGGGAAAATGCAAACATAGCCTCAATATTTAAAGGAGGGGATGAATGTGATACGGAATACTACAGGGGGGTATCGCTACTAGACACAGGTTATGAAATTTTAGCCTTAATAATGGACGAACGTATCCGGGGGTGGCTAGAAAAAGAAGACCTCTATAAAGAAAGCCAAGCGGGGTTTAGAAAGAAAAAATCAACAAGGGACCATATCTTTGTTCTAAGTTCTTTGATTAATAACAGGATTATTGACGACATCGATGAGATTTGGGATAGAAGAAACATGGGAGGTTCAGTGATAGGGGAAACAAAAATCTATACCCTGAAGCTTGCAGATAATCTCGCAGTGATAGCAGACTTCCCAGAGGACTTAATGGGAATGCTGAAACTTTTACAAGGGTATGTGAGTAGAAACAATCAAGAAATAAATACAGGGAAATAAAAAATTATGGTGTTTAGAAATAGGGGAAGGAAAGGGAACGAATATAATTGGAGTATTGCAGGGCAAAAAATTGAGGTAGTGGATAGCTACAAGTATCTAGGTTCCTGGTTTTCTTCATCGAGGAACTACGGCAAACATGTCAAAATTATGGCGAGAAACATACAGAAAGCGACCAATGCAGCTTGGGGAGTGATAACCAGAGCAAAAGTAGGCAATTTAAGTAGGAGACTTTATCCAATGGATATTCTTGCAAAATCAGGAGGGCTGTATTTGGTGGAGATTTGGGGATGGGAGAATAGAGAGGAAATGGAGAAAGTTCAAGCTAGGTTTGTTAAAATGTTACTGGGAATTGATAGGAATACACCGGGATATATTTGGAGAACAAAAGCTAATAGAAGTGATATGAACATAGAAGTCAAAAATAGAGCTGGCATGTATGTATATTGGGTAGATGAAAGCGGGAGGGAAGATGAGTTTACAGAAAAACTAAAAACTGGTTTTGAAGTGATGAGAGATAAGGAAATACGGAAGGATGTGGCTAGAATCGAAGATTATTCTTATTGTAGTCTGTGCAAGTGGTGGAAAATTCCGGAGGGAGGAGAAGGTTACTGAAAGATCAGGAAATTGCTTTTAAAGGATAAAATTTAATGGACAAGGTTACCTTGTGGGAACGTGGAGGAAGCAGGAAATAAAGGATATATAAACGTAGAGTGTAGGTTCTGTAGAGAACAGGACGAAGATATGGAACACATATGAATATGTGACAAAGCTAGGGAACAAATTGACAATCAATGGGTAAAAAAGGTAGATTGATATTTGGAAGGAATAGAGTGGACACTCTTAGATCACTTGTGTAAGACAATGGCGGGAAATCCGGCTCTCGGGCTCTGCAGGTATGTGAGAGAATATGAATCTAAATCCAAAGAAATAGAATTACCTTAAGTACAGAAAATGTAATCTTAACCTCTCGGGGAAAAGCAAAAAAGAACGACTGAGATGATGCCAAATACTGATTCTTAGCTTGTAAGTTTGTTTTTAAATTGCGGATAATTTTGTTTTGTTTTTAATGATAATAGAAAATATAATATCTGTATATAAGGGTATTACATACATGTAAAAATCCAAAAGGTTGTACATGTGCGAAAATATACAATATAAGAAACAGAACTAGAACTTAAAAATTGGAAATAACTGTCCACACGTTGTAACGCTACTTTTTCAAATAAAAAGAATATTAAATTTGAAGGTCTTTCAGTAGCTCACTTGGCACCCTAAGTAGAGAAATTAAAATATATGAGAGATGATTCTTCTGATACTTTCTGAACTAATAATTAGATACAAAAAAATCAGATTATTGGACGCCAGTCCTTGCTTGGGACAAAGGCCAACCAATTCAACAAAAGTGAGTGAGTAACGATAAAGGTAAACGGAATCTATATTCCAAACGGAAAAGGGGAACCTCAATGAACTCTAAGCGTTTCAGGTTAAACGATAAAAAGGGAGGAGAAAATCTCTACGGCAACAATAATAACAACAACATATGATAACAAAAGGTGAAACATTTCAAACTAAATAAAAGGTAAACCGAAAATAGTAAAAGATAACATTAGGGTGGACAAAACTACTAGCTCAGCCTAAACGTGAAAATGCTTTCAGATCCGTAGCTCTACCAGGATTGGTACCGACGTGCATACTCGGAACCAATGTCCTGACCAGAGCAAATTAAATCTGTCGAAAGATCAAAAATTTGTAGATCTGGGTTATGAAAGTGTGCCAATCGATACATATAAATTAGTATAATAAATTATTATTTATGTAACAAAGTGAAAGGCTGTCCACAAACCAGATCTAGCTTTCCTAAAAATTAAATATAAAGCTTAATTAATACTTCAGTATGTATGTACGTGTGATATTATTCCTGAACTGTCCCAACTTTAAAATTCATGTCTTTCGATTGCCTTCAAATTTTCAAAGTTTGTTTGCCTATATGATAGTAGTTCACCAATTAATTTATAGACTTTTACTACTATCCCTCCTCGAGCTACAGGGGGTGAAATTTGCATCTCCCGGGCAAAGCGGGTATCTTCAAATGGTCATAACTTCCTTTCTACAAATGAGAATTTAATTTTCTATCAGTGATTCCTGAAGGGTTTTTCATGCTCTTTCATTCCTTGAAATCTTTTGTTTTTAATTTTTATAAACAAGTTGCCATTTAAAATGTTTATTTAACATCTTCTACTCTTTGGAAAGTTTTCATTTTTTAAAAGTATTTTTAAACGAAAGCTTGACTTTTTCCGATAAAAATGCTTTTTGGCATTTTGAGACTAAAAATATTTATGTAGTTATGCGAAGATATCCGAGCGAAACCTTTCCTCGCGCACGCGGACAGGTCAGTCAGTCCAGCCGATGCACCGACTGACGTTGTTTCGTTTACCAAGAAACAAAAGGCAATCACATAGACTGTCATTTGTTCCTTGGCCTCAAGCAAAACGTTGCACTGCGTTACTCTACTCTGACTTCATTCTTCTGAAAGGTAAAAGCTGCAAACGTGTAGTGTTTAGAAATTTTCTGTGTGTTTTCTGTGATTTCTTGTGTTTCGTTTTTGGTTCTTAGTTCTATATATTTATAAGTTACTTATCCTGATTTTCTGTAGTTTTTGTTTATTAAGTTCAGGTTAGAAGTTCGATTTTAAGTCTCTTTTCGAATCGCTGCTTTCGAAGCAAAGTGAGATCTTTAACCTTTATGTTTACGGGCGAACTTTGATGCGTTGAATAAGGGAAAACTAGTAAGAAACATCCTGGAGACTTTTTGACCTTGATAACCGTCATTCCCAGGTCAAATCATTTTTTTTACTAAAAACTCGGTTTATACATTTATCTAGATGTGCTCAATACGAAAATATTTTTTAGCGCACATATAATAACCATGAACTCTTCATCACAAAATGTCTTCAAAATGTCATCAGGAGAACTTTTTTCGTCAATAAAGGGATGTATGATAGGATTGAACACACCATTTTCCGTCCACTTGTGGCCTTTCAAGATATTTTCAAAGCGTATTCCAAGAGGAAGATCGAATTCATCGAGTGACTCTGTTTAACTAGCTTCATGAGATGACTCAAGTAGATCAGGTTCGTCAGAAGATGTAGATCCATTAGATTCATCTACAGGCGCAGATGCATCGACTTCTAAACGCTTATCACTTCGTTTGCTTCGAGTAATACAATCAGTTTCATTAATCAAATAATCATCAATTGTATCATCACTAGAAGAACTCTTGTCCGATGAATCTGGAAAGATTCGTTTCCTTTCGAGTTTTCGCATTTCGCTCCCAGGCAATTGGGATCTGAAATACAGCGATCTGCCATCTGGTGACTAAATTTGGCATTAAAATAACGAGGTCGTTTTTAACAAGTGGTGTGTGCTATTCCGGTGATATTCAGAGTAGAATATGAATATATTTTTGTAATGCTACGATTTAAATCATCAAATTAAAAAAACAAATGTTCGATAATACAGAAATAGACGATCTAGGTACGAAATTCAGTCAGAGAAAAAGCAAAATTAAAATATTTTGCTCTGTTTTCAGATTCTAGAGCAAAGTATATTTTTTAATATTTTGAATTTATAAATAATTTATATATGCCATTTGAGTCATCTTGATTATCCATAATTCTATTTTATAACCTCAAAAATTTAATAGGAACTAATTACAAGTTCTCCAAAATACATGAAGCAAAATCGTTTTTATCTTTTATACATATCGAAAATATTTTTGAAAAGTTCAATTTTGCCTCGCTGAAGTTTTTTCAAAAACTTCCAAGAAAATATTAATATTATTATTAGAGTGAATAATTTCCTTCTTTGTATGTAAAAAAACGTGCTCAATTATGATCTGAAAATGTATTTTTTGTAGATTGCAGTGCAAGGAAAAGGTATTTAAAACTGGTACCGTAAACTAGACGATTGTAAACAAAAAGCAATAACTTTATGCTCGTTTGATCATCCGGATATCTTCCGTAAAATAATATGTGTCCAGCATGTAACATCTTTTTTTCTTCCAAAAAATTTTTACACGAAGGAGTGGCTAACATAAATTTACAAATTTCATCAATGCTGAACAACATCTTTGACATACTAAGCATAAAAAACGATTAAAATTCACAAACAGCACAATGTAGCAGTTTCAAAGTCACCCTATTTTCGCCGACCATCTTTGTTTAATGTGTAGCTTTGTGCACCAAAAGATTGAAACTCTGGAACAGTTGACAGTCACCTAATGACCCAGCATGAACGTAGACGCAATAGAGGAGTTAAAAAATAGTTGACAGCCGTCGGTGCTAGTCAATGACACTTGTGGAAGAAAAAAAGATGATAAACAGTTGCCTGTAGCCACGCTCGAAAAAACACGGAGTGAACATAGGGGCAATAGAGGAGTTGAGAAACAGTTGACAGTTGTGGGTGCTGGTCAATGACACTTGTGGGAGTAAAAAGATAATACACAGTTGCCTGTAGCTACGCTCGAAAAGACAAGGAGTGAACGCAGGGGCAATAGAGTAGTTGAGAAACAGTTAATAGTCCGGTGCGTCTCGCATAGTCCTATTCAATTGTTCCTTACTTGACGTTGTAAGTTATAAGTTTTGCGACTTTCGGTCTGCACAGTAAAGGGGCTAAGGTAAATATGTTGCACGGCGCTACTATTGATTCATAATCTATCATAATTAAAATTTTCGCATCACATATTTATTTGTTATATTATTACCATTTTTTACACTATTCGTGAGAAGGAATAAAACTATTATGCAAACATTTTATTAGATTCTTGTCTCTGCTAAAATGGCTGAAAAGTATGCTTCGAGCAGTGGCGATTCCGAACCGGAGACATAAGACTCGGACAATGAAGAAATTGATGATCCTGATTCGGGAGATAATTGTGAGGGAAATCAAATGTTTGAGGATGCTTATTTTTACCCATCAATCAAAGACTTCGAATAATCCAATCGATTACTTCATTTACACAGGCCGACAAATTTCAAAGCCAGATACCAGACCTAACATTTCGGAAGGATTTCGATACGCTGAATCCGAATCCGTGCTCCAAATCGCTCCTGTACGTCAGGTTTTCAAGATATCCTTACCTAAAATTGCAAAAAACGCGTTTTTTATCTGTGTTTGAAGTTATGTAACTGAACAAGAAAAATGTCTACTGCAAAAGCTAATATGGAATTTGAAAGTACTAATCTTCCCCTTTCAAACCTACTTGGACTTATTAGAATAACTTTATTTTTCACCAAAATATAGTAATTTGAAATTTTTTATTTTAGCGTTTTAACCCATTAACGCTGAGGTGTTCAGATTTATACAACGCATTCTCTATTGCTGACGGTACGATATTTTTTCTTGGTAATATTATCTCAGGGCTTTTCAAGGGACAAAGTCTTTTCTTGATTGGCTGGGCAATCTAAAGTCTTACCTTAATTGGCTGGAAAATTTTAAGTACTTTCTTGCGTAGCTGGATAATCCCAAGTCTTGCCTTAACTGAATGGGAAATCGTAAGTCTTGCTTTGACTGGCTGGACGATTGAAACTCTTTCCTTGACTGACTGGGCAATACAAAATCTTGCCTTTATTGGCTGGGCAATTCAAACTCTAACAGTTTTCCATATTCGCTCTTCTAGGAGTTATAACAAAAAACTGAGCCAATCGAAAAGGAACCCCCGAAAACCTCTCAGATAGCATTTTTAAGGGACAATGGCATACCATCTCGGCGTTAATGGGTTAATACGCCAAATTGAAAAACTTCATTTCAAGGTTAGCCCACTTGTAGTGTGGAATTCAATTATTTCACGAAATGTAAACGACTATTTCGCTGCTCCCAAGGTTAGATGGGTTAGCCTGCTTATGATTTGGTAGGGGTGATTTCTGGGTTTGGGTGAATTGGCAGGTAGGTGGGTTAACGTACTTGTGGCATGGAACTTCATTATTCTAAGAAAAATATTCGACTAAACTTATTGTTCCCAGAGCTTGCGGCTTGTTAGGGGTGGTCTCTACCCCTAGGAAGCGGCTTCCGTAGAAATGAAAAGACACGGGTTCCATATTTTTTATTGTTTTATCAATGTGCAAAGTTTGGTTCCAAACGATTGTACGCTTTTTTGTTGGTATTTTGTGCGGGATCCTTTATTCTTTTTTAAAGCCCTAAATTGTGGCCGCTATATTGGATCTTCTAGAGGTTATAACAAAAAACTGACACCGGCAACAGAAAGGGCACCCTTGAAAACCCTTTAGATAATATTTTGAAGAAAAAATATCGTACTGTCAGAAATAGAGAATGCGTTGTATAAATCTGAACACCTCAGCGTTAATAATGGGTTAAAACGCTAAAATAAAAAATTTCAAATCACAATATTTTGGTAAGAAATGAAGATATCCTAATTAATCCCAGTAGGTTTGAAAGGGGAAGATTAGTACTTTCAAATTCCATATTAGCTTTGTGGTAGACATTTTTCTTGTACAATTACGTAACCTCAAAAACAGCTAAAAACGCGTTTTTTGTACTTTTAAGTTACGTCGTCTTGAAAACCTGACGTACAGGAGCAATTTTGAGTTCGAATTCGAATTCAGCACATAAAAATTCTTCGGAAATGTTTGGTCTGCTTTCTGAATTTTGACTTTTGTCAAATTTTGTCGGCCTGTGTTATTTTTGTGATTCTTCTCTATATCAAAAGATTATAGAGGAAACGAATCGTTATGTAGCTCAAAATGATGGAATACAACATTTACATACGAAATCTTGGAGCTCGCTTACAAAAGATGAGCTTGATCATTTTCTCGTTCTTTCGATTCTAATGGACCATGTTCGGAAAGGTAGTTTGAAAAATTATTGGTCTACAAATCCCTTACTACACACTCCAATTTTTCTCAAATAATGTCTCGCGATAGATACCTTCAAATTCTCCGTAATTTACACTTCCACAACAGCGAAGAAATTACAAACCACCCTTAAGTGAAGATAAAGCCAATAATAGACCACCTACAAAACAAATTTTCGGCAGCTCTGATTCCAGGCAAAAATGTATGCATAGATGAGAGTCTGTTATGATGGAAAGATAGACTTCGATTCAAGCAATATATTCTATTGAAGAGAAAGCGTTTTGGCATCAAGCTTTTTTTTCTAGTAGACTGCAGAACTCAATTTATATTGGGCTTTGTTTTACACTGGTAAGAACACTGATTATTATCAAAAGTTAGGCATGGGTATTACTTGCGATATTGCCACTCACTTCTTACAGCCTTATTTTTATAAGGGTCATGTTATGTATGTAGATAATTGGTATACATCACCTACTTTAGCAGATTTCTTACACGAACGTGATACAGGAATATGTGGCACGGTGAAAGCGAACAGAAAGGGAATGCCAAATCTCGATAACAAATTAGCTCGAGGTGAAGTGCAAGTCGCTCATGATGATACATGGATGGCAAAGAAATGGGAAGATAAACGTAGTGTTCGCATGCTTACGAGTGTACACCAGCTTGAATGTATCGCAACTAGAAAAATAAATCACTAAACAAAAGAAGACATTATAAAACCAACATGTGTTCATGAATACAATCAAAATGTGGGCGGTGTAGACAATATAGATAGACAATTATCTATAACGGTATCAGGGCGAAAAACAATGAGGTGGTATCGCTAGCTCTTTTTTCACCTTCTTGTTCTATGTTTATCTAATGCTCATGTTTTATATAAAATGAGAAACGCAAAGCCTCTATCATTTCCTTCATGCCGATTACAGGTTGTTAGATCCTTATTGAAACTTGATCCTACTGAAAGGTGCGCTTGCAACAATGATTCACCTACTCGATTAGTTGGCCCACATTTTCCGATGTATGATACAAGTCGAAGGTGCCACTTGTGCTCTTTGCGTAAGAATAAAAAGCGAACAATTTACATTTGCCCCACATGTGATGTTCCTCTATGCGCCGCACCATGCTTCGAAGAGTACCACACCCAAAAGAGGTTGCCATAAGGTCAAGCACACCAATGTGAGAGGTAAGGGGACTCACAAAAATCAAGCACCCAAACGTGAGGGGCAAGGGGACTCACCAAAATCAAGCACCCACAAGTGAGAGGCAAGGGGACTCACCAAGTCAAGCGCCCCATCGCGAGAGGCAAGGGGACTCACACAAATCCAGCACCCCGAAGGGATCGTTTTTTCGCCACGTCCACGTCGTCGGTTTTCGGTCACGCTAAGAGCGAAAGCCAAAGTATTTCTTCTAGAAAATTCGATAAAGCTACTAGTTTTTTTGTTGAAAACTCTATTTTAGAAAGGCATCGTTCACCTTTATTTTTGATAAGAGGAACTGAAGAAGCTATTGTACATCTTCATGGATGTAGTTAGAGTTCATTGCACTTTTGGTAGGAAAAAGATCGTCATTTTGAGGTCGAGAATGATGTCAAGATTTTTTCCACTATTTTTTTAGTACTAGGCACATAAAAACATGCATGTACCAGCTTTGACGCAAAAATAGCAACAAATAAATAAATGTATCCATTGACTTATCCAGCTTGGCCTTGGTCTCGGATATCGTTTTCTTGCGAAGATAGTAGTGTTTGATCAAAACTCGAAACTCAGATTTTTCCATATTAAAAAAAACTCGGAGGTTAGTCGCTTCTCAGTGCTGTAACTTGTAAATGCGTAAACATAAATGGCTGAAGTTTTGACAGGCGTCATTTGAAGGATCAAGCTCGACGAAAATGGTTCACATTAGTGAATACTAATGCCATCTCTTAGAATTTTCAGGTACTTATCAGACTGCCTAGTATGTTTATTCAAAGTAGTTATCGCATGTATTTTCCAATCTCTTGTTTATTATAATTATATTATATAATTTTTATAAAAATATAATTATAATTCCAAGTAGGAGGAAAATTACTCTTTCGGGTTTTAGATGTTAAGACGGCAGTTCTAAGCCAGATTATGATTCGCATTGGCAAAATAAAGTAGACGAACAGAACTTGACTGGTGCATTCATACAAAATATCATATTCCATAAAATACATTTTAAAATAAACTGTCAAATATTATAATTGATACAACTACTCGAAATATCTACGTATTTTTGTAACATTCCGAAAAAATTGCCTCAAAATCTTGGAAATTTTTTAAACAATTTTATCAATCTTTTAAAATGTTTTCAAATATTTTTAGGCCTAAAAAATTCCGAATAATAGTATTCCCGATACTACAAACAAATTTTAAAAAATGCAATGCACATTTTCAAAAGAAAACTTAAAATCCAAAAATGTATTTTTTCAATTATTGTTGTTTTAAATTCAAACAATTTTTTTTAAAACTTTAAACATGAAAAAAGTTTTTTATTTGATAAAAATATTTTATTATTTCATTTTAAAATATATTTGTTAAAAAACTATTTTTTTAATAGTTGAAATTATGGAGTTACCTAGTCCTGATATTTTATAATTTGGAAATTTTGTGTCGACAATTTTCAAATTCGATGATATTATAAATTATCGAGAATTTTCCAATTCAGTACTTTTATATTTCGAAAATATTATTATTCTTCCAATTTTTACATTGATGGGAATTTTATTTTTCAGAACAAGTGACTGAAAAATGTCCGAACAATAAAATTCCCGACAGTGAGATATTACCGAATTTCAAACTTCCCCACAGAAAATTGCTAAGTTATAACATATCTGAACTAGAAAATTCCTCAATTGAAGAAATTAAAAAATTGTGGTTCATTACATATTATTTATTTATTGAAAATACAATACTTGAATACTTTTATCAAATAAATTTGTTTTTATGTTAAAGTTTACAAAAATTATTACTTGAATTTAAAAAAAGAAGAATAAGAAAATATGTATATTTCTGGATGAAAAATTTTGCTTGATAATGTGCATAGTATCTTTAAGAAAATACGAAAAAAGTTTCTGAAAGTCGAATTTTTAACTGAAAAAAATATAAATAAATTTCTATATAAACCTGTTATTTTTGAAAATTTATTTGTTCATGTTTAAATTCGGGGAGTTTTTACTTTGAACATTTTCTGTCGGGAACTGTCCAATTCGACTGTGGGAGATTTAATTTTTGATGATTTTTCAATCAATGCTTTTAGAAATTTTTTCATTGTTCCAAATTTTTAATACCTTTTCTTAAAATGATGTCATTTTTCAAAATAAAAAGTCAAAATTTAATTTGGAAATCAAGAAAAGTATCAATTTTCTTTTAAATTATTTCAAATCTGTTCAAATTATTTTAAAAAATTTTTCGAACTTTTAATATCTTTTGAACGGACTCCAATTTTCCCTAACATTTTTGTAAAATCCTGCACACAAACTTGTTTCAAGAGCTTCCAGATTTGTATCCAATTTTGTAAATCTTTTGAAATGTTTTGGAATGTTTTTATACATTCTCTTCAAGTTATGGACTTTTTGAAATAAAAAATCATTTTAAATCTCCCTAGAAATCGAAAAAATTTGTTTAACATTTCTAAATTCTTGAGAAGCTCAATTTTTCCCTTCAATATGAAACATTCAAAATCCTACAGCTTATTCGATTTTTTTCTAAATCAACCATTGCTCAACTGTCGTTTAAAAATCAAAATATAATACTTTTACCTTTAAATTATAAATAAAGAAAAAAAATTATAATGTAATATTCAATGTTTAAATTTATTACTCTGCAATAGTGACAATTTTTTTCGTATTGTTTACTATTAAGAATTGTTTTGTTTTTTCGATTTAAAAGTTTCAAATTAAACAGGTTAAAAATGAAATATTTTATACTGAAATAATACTTCAATAATATTTTGAAATTGAATAAAGGCGTTTATTTTGTGGTGTTAGTATATAAAGTATCTGTAAGGGCCTGAGGGCGCTTCTTTCCTTGTACGGGTCATTTGATGTTAGATCATCAGTCGGTCAGCTAGTGGCAGCTCAGGAAAAAAAATTTACCGAGGTGAATGGTGAAAATGACTGGTTTATCGTTGGTATACCTCAAATGGCAAACGTATCCCCATCAAACGAACTGGATTTCAGTAATCTGGCGCACAGTTGGCTGGATCAGGAACCCAGTGGGCACAAAATTTGGTGACATCGTTACGACATCGTTACGACATCTTTACGACAACTTTACGACATCCTATGTCCGTGTCGTTTCGGTGTCTTTACGATATCGTAAAGACATCGTCAGATCATACGAATTATTTACGATATCGTAAAGACACCGTAACGACATTGACATAGAATATCGTAAAGTTGTCGTAAAGATGTCGTAAAGACGTCACTAAATTTTGTGCCCACTGGGGAATTTACTATTCAAAATCACCTACAGCGTACAATTCTTAACTGATTTTCAATTTTCTTCAATATGAATAATCAGCGATAGTTGCGCCAGAGGATGTATGCATTAGATTTTTAAAATTATGTTACTTTCTGCTTTTTACATAAACAAACAAAGAGGAAAAATGAGTCATTTTTCACTTACTATTTTTTATCTGTAAATAAATAATTAAATTAATTTCTTTCTTCATGAAAATATATGTCAAAGCATCTTAGCAAAATAAATAATTATTGGGTTTTGTAGTATAATTGTTATAAACAAATTATATTAACAATAATAACAACATCATGAATTGTTTGCTTGAAAAGTATATTTGTAAGTTGCATTTCCTTGATTTTATCGGAAAAATGATACTTGATCATGAAAATTTGTTTTCTGCTATAATTTGCTTATTTTATAAAGCAGTTTGTCTATTTATAAACAGAAATTATTTGTTTTTGTTACTGATTGTCCTCAAAATATAGAAGTAGTGATGTTTAAAGATAAAAATTGTCATTCGATATAAGTTATTTATTTTATAAACAAATTATATGAACAAATGCATATTTTGGACATTTATGGTCAGAAAGCCATTTTTTTCTTTCTTGTCGCCTTCAAATTGTATTATTAGAGATTTTTAATAATGCAGGCTTATAAATCGAAAATCTTTGTTTATTTTATAAAAAATGCATAATTCGGCCATTTATAGAAAGAAAGTATCGTTTTTTCTTCTTGATCATCTTTAAAATATATAAGTGGTGATCTTTAGTGATAAAGACTTATCATTCGATATTATTTGTTAATTTTATAAACAAATATTATAAATGAATATGAGTTTAAAGTAGAGTGATGTTTTACGTAAATTTTGGTGAGAGTGGCTAAAACGTATTTCGTTTTAAAACTACTTTTCAATTTTGTAAGTAATTCAAAATTTACCGCCAATAGCTGTTGGTTCAGACTCTGCCGCTAAATGGATGCCGCTAGATACATTCTCACAAGAAATGTAATTTTTTATATTATAAGTACAACAGGCTTGCAAGAGTGAATTGATTTTTTGCGATCTATCTTCAACTTATTTCGGCTTCGTCATACGCAGGTTTGTGGTTTTTATTATTATTATATTATTAGCGACATTATTATTTTTATTGTTATAATATCATTTGTTAATTCTTAGAGAATATTATTTACAAAATGGACTCTTAAAGTCTCCAAGAGAGTAATTTTTGACTTTCTTGTCGAAAATGACATTAAACGGCGGCAAAGCAAGCTAAAATTTAACATAAAGAAAATCAAATTATCCGAGACAAAGATCGAGGTGGAGATCGTTCTGTTTGCTCGGTCCATAGAAACGCCAACCACGGAAAATGGAAGGACACTCAGCACGGTGATTTCAACGGCAAGCAATGGCAGATGACATCAGAGAAGACGCCAAATTCCAACTCTGAACAGCCCGAAAGCAGCAACGAGGGATGTTTCTATTGCTCCGGGAAATCTACGCACCTAAAGAAAAGATTACACAGCGAGAAATGCGGTATGCTTCAAATGAAAGGTAAAGGTTCATTTTAGCCTCGCATGTAAAACTAGAAATACAGGGTTGGCCATATTCGACGACAAAATTTGGTAACACTGTAACTTTTGACAGAGATGACAGACGAGTAATGACGTAGCGCGTTGGAAGCATCAGTCTAAGGAGATTTTTGCCATGGAGCAGTAAACTCCACGCGAACGCTCTCAGATAGTTAAAATTTACATTTAACAAAACAAGTCAATTGTGAAAACTCAACGTGCATGAAGAAAAATAAATAAAGTGAAAACTGCGCCTTCTGCGACTACATTGTATCGTTTGTATGAAAGATTTTCATCAGGTGAGGTAATTACTAATTCCAAGCGTCAAAATGAAAAGCGACCAAGGTGATCGGATGAAAATATCGCATTCGTACGGGCCAGTATTCAGAGGTCTCCAACAACATCTCAAACTCGTCGATCTGAGCGGTTGGGCATAAAACGAACCACTTTACGTCGCATATTGCGTCATGATTTGTATTTGTTCCCATACAGAATTCAACTGACGCTTTATGCCCAACTGACGTTTTATGCCCAACTGCTCAGATCGGCGTGTTTGAGATGTTGTTGGAAACCTCTGAACACTGGCCCGTACGAATGCGATATTTTCATCTGATCGCCTTGGTCGCTTTTTATTTGGACGCTTGGGATTAGTAAATGCCTCACCTGATGAAAATCTTTCATACAAACGATACAATGTAGTCGCAGAAGGCGCAGTTTTCACTTTATTTATTTTTCTTTATGCACGTTGAGTTTTCATAATTGACTTGTTTTGATTAATGTAAATTTCAACAATCTGAGAGCGTTCGCGTGGAGTGTACTGCTCCATGGCAAAAATCTCCTTAGGTTGATGCTTTAAACGCGCTACGTCATTACTCGATCTGTCATCTATGTCAAAAGTTACAGTGTTGCCAAATCTTTTCGTCGAATATGGCCAACCCTGTATACGTGTAGTAGATGAAAGCGAGAACGACGACGATTAGAGCTTTTTCACAGGTAATGTAAATACTCTGCGTAAAACAGGGCAAATTCGTCAAATCAATATTAAAGAGTTGAATTCGGATGCGGATTGTTTAATCGATACCGGAGCAGATTGTGTTTGCTTGCCAGAAAAAATAATTGACGATTGCTTTTGTGTGTACCTATCCAAAGTTAAAGAGATCATTAAAGGTCCAGATAAGAAAAAACTCGACGTCCCTTACGTTATTCAAGATTTGCCGACAGCATTGCTCAGTCTAGAAGTTATTGAAGCATTCGGTATTGTGAAATTCGATCGAGGTAGTTACAATGTGTTAATGGAAATCCCGGAAATAAAATCCTCCACTTAAGTCAATGTCTTAAGTGAATTTCCTAGCCTAAGTAAAGAACTAGGGGAATTTCCGGGAACAATAATAATAAAGGTAATGTCCGATACTCAGCCCTACGCACAAAAAGCTCCACGCACAGTTCCTCTCGCGATGTTAGGCAAACTCGAAAAATAACTAATAAGACTAAAAAACTATATGTTATTGATAAAGTCGAATGCGTCTCGGATTGGGAGCAGTGTATCACGTAGATGATATTCTAGTATTTGGTCATACTATTGAAGAACATAAAGAAACTATGAGGAAGGTTTTCCAGAAACTAGAAGCAGAAGGTCTCACAATTAATAAAGAAAAATGCGAATTTGGGATTCAAAAAGTAAAATACTTAGGACATATCATCTCGAAACGAGGAATTGATATCGACCCGGATAGAGTAAAAGAAATTGCTAAATTTTAGGACCCAACTAATAAAGTTGAGCTCCAAAGATTTCTAGACATGGTTAATTCCGCCGTTAGATTCATTGAGAACCAACCTCAAACCCTTGCACCTCTTTATAGTCTTTTGAAAAATAATGTTATGTACATATGGGGTCCAGAACAAAAAGAGAAATTTAATTCACTGAAGAAGATGCTGACTACTGCTCCTACTCTTGCCTTTTTTGATGCTGAGAAACAAATGATCGTTAGTGCGGCTGAAAAGTTCGAGGAGTATATTGCAGGTGTATTTATCATCCTAGAAACAGATCACAAACCCCTAGTTCAAATATTACAAGCGAAGCTCTTAGATGATCTATCTCCGCGTTTACAACGTTATAGACTTAGATTGATGCGCTATGAATACGAAGTACAATACGTACCAGGGAAAACGCTTGTAGAAGCCGACTGTCTATCGAGAAGCCCGTTATCAGACAAGGGCAGCCCGGTAGATTTGGCCGATGAAGTCGATGCGTTCTTGAATTTTATTTTGAGCACTTATACAATAAGAGACGTCTAATGTCGAAAAAGTAATAAAAAACCAGAACTCGGACGAAATTTGTAGCAAGTTAACCGAAAGCCCTAAATCTGTATTATCAGTATCGCGCGGATATTAATCTACACGGAATTTACAAAGAGCTAGTATCGGACAATGGTCCGCAATTTAGAAATGAATTTAAAAAGTTTGCAGAAGAGTACTATTTCCGACACATAACAAGCTCTCCTCACTTTATTCAATCAAATGGTGAGGCTGAAGCTGCTGTCAAAATAGTGAAACAACTTATTTAAAAAACGGTAGTGATTGTAATCAGCTCACAAAAGCTCTCTTATCCTATCAATCCACTCCGCCTGTAAACGGTTTTTCGCCTGCCGAAATGCTCATGAATCAAAAACTGCGAACAGAAGTGCCTACCCTACCCAGCGCTCTAAAAGGGAAGGGGAAGGTAGACGAAATATATACTAAGAATCTAGCTTTAAAAAATAATCAAGCCAATGATTACAATAAACGTCACAAAGTTAGAGATCTACCGGAATTGGAAAAGGGAGACGGAGTATGGATCGCAGATTTGAAAAGGTATGGTAACGTTGTAGATACACTCCACGGTCCTATACCGTTTACTCAGAGAATTCTGATTATAGGAGAAACAGGTAGATTCAAATTAGTGAACCTCATTATGACAAAAAAGATATTAATAAAAATGAATCTGACATCCAAACACCGAAACCCTCACCGGAAAGATCTAAAACGACGAAAGAATTTACAAAAGTATTAGCGAAATTAATTATAAAACAATCAGGAAAAAAACCTGTGCAACAACCTGTCGTATAAATTGTAAAACAACCAATCGAACAAATTGTAGAACAACGCGCCTAACCAATTGTACAACAATCGATTGTAGAACGACAAAGAAAAGAATACTTCCAGCTCGTCAAAGAAAGGAACCTCAACGATTGACATGTTCCCGTTTAGGCTAAGAGATTCCTCTGTGTAAAATCAAATCACCTTCTTTAAATAAAGGGCTCAGACTCTGAAAGAGGGGGATGTAGTGTTAATATATTAAATATCCGTAAGGGCCTCAGGGCGCTTCTTTCCTTGTTCGGGTCAATTGATGATAGATCATCAGTTGGTCCATATCCTCCCCCCGCCACTAGCACGAGTATGTATAACCGAATATCCCGCATCATCTTTATTATAGTATTTCCGTCTCTATACTTATTAGTGATCAGTTAGTGGTAACACTACACATTTAAGAATCTATTGATTTGATGTGATTGTTAAATTGAACATTGTTTATGAAGACTCAATCAAACGTTTACACTTGTGTCACTATACTAAGGCTTCCGAATTAAATCAGTTCAGATTTTAACATTAAAATTTGCAAATTATATCATTTTGAGAAACACCTGGAATCATACCTCCACATTTAGTTGGCAGACTAATCTTTCAATGACTTTAACTTCAAAGTATGAGCGTGATGGGACATCTGGACATAATCCATACAACCAGTCTTTCACTGATAATAGTAAATCTGATGCAAGCATCTTCATTTTTTTCGATGGTAAAATGTCATTATAAGAATAAAATACATAGCTCATAAACTAATTCATTTCCATTTACATGGCGATCGTCACCTAGTTCCCCATTCCCCAAAAGAGAACGCGTTTTCAGTATATTTAATTCCAGGTAATCGTACTTTACGATATTTATACGATTAATATATTTATGATATTTGAACAAATGTATTTAAAGTGTAAGCATGCAACGTACGAAAACGAGCGCAAAACGCGATAGCGTACCCACGAGCCCTAGGCTTTTTAAAGGCACATACATATTAAATTGTAAGGTTATGGACATGTAACTCTCATCCGATTCCTACCATATCAGCAATTTTTGAAACCATAACAATTTCACACAAAATGAGACATTGAACTGACATTTTGGAAAAATAAACAAAAAGAATTAAATAACTAGTAAAAACATAAATTAAGACCATGTGATGAGTGGTGCACGTGTCCAGATTTCTACCTTACCGATGAAGTTCATCCCTTCCAATTTTTTATTCTGTTTTGTGAAGTCCAAACTAAGAATCAGACTTATCAAGAAAATTCAAAACTCTATTATATTAATCTTATAGGTTTTTCAAAAATTAACGTTGCTCCTCTCTTCACTTTTTTTATTGAGGGCGTTTTTCAGCTTGAAATTTAAAGTTTCGTTTTTTTTAATGTTTTAAATGTTATAACTTTGGTGATTTTTTTGCTGTGATTATGTTTTCAAATATAATTAAATAAATATTAGCCTCAAATTTGAGTAGATTTAATAGATTTGAAATATTCATATTGTACTTCCGGATCCGCGACACAAAGCCCAAACGACAAAGCGCCCGCTCAATGAGAGTCGCGCTCCATGAAAAAAGCCCGCGAATCAAAGAGCGAGTAGGGGCGTACTCATACACATATATTTGAAAACACAGTCACACCAAAAAAAAGCACCAAAGTTATAACATTTAAGACATTTAAAAAAAAAACCTTACAATTTTAAGCTGAAAAAAATTTGGACTTCACAAAACAGAATACAAAATTGGAAGGGATGCACTTCATCGGCACGCGTGCGGCTCGCACGAGGTGCGACACGTATGTCACGCATATGCCGACACATCTGTTTGGTGACCTGCGTGACACGCGTGACGGTTTATTCGCACTCGTCTCTGCTCTGTGCGTGGAAGCGTGTGCGCATACTGTTATCTGAGTAGTGTCCGCTTACGGCCCCTTTTTATTTTTTGAATCAGTATATAAAGATTTCTTGTGAATTCACCTTTCAGTTAAAAGAAAAAAAATTATGTAGATTCTTTTGGGCCCGAAGATAGCGTCATATTAGTATGAGACGGTGCGCAGTTTGGTACAGTCATTGTCGCGATTCCTGTACTATAGATGCTACAACCTTTTTTTAACTACTTCGAAGAAATTTATTTTGCTGAATATAAATTGGACTTAATGCGCAAGGGTGTCCGAAATAAAATAAAAATTGTTATTATAAAATATAATCACTTTAATCAAATCCTATTAACAAAGACTGAATACTTGACGATTCTTAATTCAATTTTTTTACAAACTTAACCAATAATATCAAATAACTCATGATTTTCTTATTCAGTTTCACTAGCAACATAATTTTAAAACAATGAAAAAAACACGATCTCTTTTTACTTAAAAATGTCCACCAGGTCCATTTGTTAATATAATATGGTTATAAGGTTAGCGAATAATATATTTACATTTAATACCGAAATATTCATTACAAATTACCAATCTGTAACAATAATTGTCTGTTAATAGTATTTTTTAGAATGATTACTAATACAAGTTAATTTTTTCATTCCAAACGCTCTAGTGCATTATATCGAAACCATATTCAGAACAAGAAATTTATTTTTAATAGTAAAAAAATTGCTGACAGCGTAGTGCTGCTCATTACATCAATGCAATTATGACATCTTTGGACCCATGAGTCTCTGAATATATTATTTAATGAAATGTGAATTGATAATTAATCCTCATATCGTGATTTAAGAGAATCGAAAAGAGGAGTATTGCACAGCAAATAAAATCAAGACATTTTTTTACTTCTTTTTGGGTAAAATTTCGAAATTTTTGTCACCAAGTTTTATTAAAATCGAACAATGACTGGCAGAAAATGTTTGAATCAATAAACAACTCTTTTAAACAGATTCATAATGGTACATGACCCAGCAATCGCCAGGTGCTCACTCGTCGACAATATTTATCAATGAACGGTCTAAAAAATTATTTATAAATGGGATAAAAAATATTTTAAAAAGACGAAAAAAAACAAGAACAAAAAAATGCATGCATCACAATATAGATAAATTACACTATAAACATTTGAAATGTATACACCTTTTGTATAGATTCAGTAAAAAAAAATGAAAACATATACTGAACTAAAAAGAAACGCTTTTAAAAATAAAATGTTAAAGTTCGTTAAACTAAATACTATTTTAGTCATTTTTTTCTATATTTTTGGGAAAAAATTTAATAAATCAAACAAAACATATATCTGAAAACCTAGGCGAAAATATTATGTATAGTTTATAGACAATGTCAAGTATTATATATGATATTCATTTGTTTTATCCTTTTGTTGTATGAAACAAATGAAAATTATATATAAAACTTTATACTATTTTATAAACTATATAATTTTTTCACCTGGGAAGGGTACATATTAATAGATTTCAGGAAGCTAAACAATTTCGAACTATAAAGTGCTATTCATATTTTGCACATTTTCGAGAAAAATGAGATTTTTAACTTTAAAAAATGAAAAAATCTTTTTTCTCAAAAACGCGTGTTACAATTATTTTTCTCTTAGCTAAAAAAATCCGGGGACTTCCCCGAACCACGTACAAAAGAAAGACTGAATTTGCATTTACTTTTAGGTTAAACTTAATCGGAGCTAGCCATATATATTATTAATTATTGTTAGTTTCCTCTGCTTTGGACAATTCTAGTCATAAATTTATTTCATCGTCGTCCATAGATGCGTTGCCGTTATAGGTGCAGCTACAAGCAATTCTTCCGATGTACCTTCTGTATCATTTTCTGCTGCGTCGGAAGGTCCTGCCTCAGTAGGTATTGCCTCTTCCTCCTCTGCAAGTTCTAAACCAAAATAAAAATTTCTAAATCTTTTCTTTCCATGTGTTACTCATAACCTATATGTACCTGGAAAATTAAAAATGTTCTTAATCCATGCAAACATATGCACAATTATATTTGGATTATTTTACTTAAAATTTAGTATAAAGAATTACTAATACTTACAATGTTGCAGCTTACAAGCATGCCCACTACTCCTGCATTCATGACATCGTCACTTTGCTTCGGCTGCTTGACATATAAAATAAAATTTTAGTAATTTGAAAAGATTCTTCCTCTCTAATCTTTGCACCGTTATATCATTATCAGAAAATTCTTTCTTACGTGTTTCTGGTTGTCAACAATTGAACCTTTTTTGGCATTCCATGTGCTCGCTTCGCTTATTTGTCTTTCAATTCATTGGAATTAATTTTCGCCCTTTTGGTACCCTGGCGGACCGAAGGAACCGAATGGAGCCTTTCAAAAGTACCAGTAAAGACCCCATTGGGTCCCCATTCGGTTCCTTTTTTAAAAAAATTCGAAACAACAGCAAAATCAACTTTTAAATTGTTGAAATTCGGATTCTATGTTAAAATTCCCTATCAAATGTCATGGAATAATCGCAATAGTTTTTTTTGCAACGGTGAAAAGTTAAAAAAAAAATAGAAGACGTATAACGCCTGTTGACTGCTATACTTCAAACGCATCGCCTGTAAGTAGCAGTCAACAGGCGTTATACGTATTATAGTTTTTTAAACTTTTTACCGTTGCAAAAAAAATCATTGCGATTATTCTGTGACTTTCTGTAGGGAATTTTAACGTAGAATCCGAATTTCAACAATTTAAAAGTTATAATGGATATGTCTGCCTTACGTCTAGCTTATCCAATTATTTTTTCCCAAAAAATGTAAAAACTAATCGTATTTTCTCGATTAAATACAATAGTTGGTCATTTTTTGGAGCAGTAATTTTGTTTAAAAAAGCCTATGCCATTATTAAAACAATTAATTATATTTTTCCTCATAAAAATTTCCAAAATTCAGCTAGAGATGTCAGATATTTTTCTTCTTTTCGAGCTCCTTTACTTTTTTCAAAAAATCAATTTTCTTGTGTAGGTTCCAGCTTACATTAACCCAGCACCTTCACTTCTTTAAATTACTAAATAATAAAAATTCAATTACACCAGAATTTTGGGCTTTTTTTAGGATCTTGTAATCAGCAAAAAAAAATTTCATCAAAACAACCCTTAACTTCCAAAATCAAACCCCTTCAAAAAAATGAAAATTTTCAGTAATTTATTAACGGGTTATTTTTGGGCTTTTTTGGGCTCCCAGAAAATACCCACTTCGATTTCTGGGCTCCAACCCTAACAGTAAGAAATTAACCCCTTTGTAACACGTAGATATGAAATGGTCAAAAAATAACTTTTATTAAATTATAGAGCTTGAATAGAGTCTCTGATTTTTGTGCTTCTTGAAAATACCCACTACGATTTTTAGGCTTCAACCCTTAACGTCAAAAATCAACCCCTCTCTGCCACGTAGATACTACTTTGTTAAAAAATAAATTTTTCTAGAATTTTTTAATGGAAATAGAGTCTCTGATTTTTGGGCTCCTCGAAAATACTCGCTACGATTTTTAAGCTTCAACCCTTAACGTCGAAAATCAACCCCTCTACCACGTACATACAACTTTGTCAAAAAATTAATTTTTTTATAATTTTTCAATGAAAATAGAGTCTCTGATTTTTGGGCTCCTCGAAAATACACGCTACGATTTTTAGGCTTCAACCCTTAACGTCGAAAATCAACCCCTCTCTACCACATGGATACAACTTTGTAAAAAAATAAATTTTTCTACAATTATTCAATGGAAATAGAGTCTCTGATTTTTTGACTCCTCAAAAATACCCGCAACGATTTTCGGGCTTCAACCCTTAACGTCAAAAATTAACCCCTCTGTACCACGTAGATAATACTTTGTTAAAAAATAAATTTTTCTAGAATTTTTTAATGGAAATAGAGTCTCTGATTTTTGGGCTTCTCGAAAATACTCGCTACGAATTTTAAGCTTCAACCCTTAACGTCGAAAATCAACCCCTCTACCACGTACATACAACTTCGTCAAAAAATTAATTTTTTTAGAATTTTTCAATGAAAATAGAGTCTCTGATTTTTGGGCTCCTCGAAAATACACGCTACGATTTTTAGGCTTCAACCCTTAACGTCGAAAATCAACCCCTCTCTACCACATGGATACAACTTTGTAAAAAAATAAATTTTTCTACAATTATTCAATGGAAATAGAGTCTCTGATTTTTTGACTCCTCAAAAATACCCGCAAGGATTTTCGGGCTTCAACCCTTAACGTCAAAAATTAACCCCTCTGTACCACGTAGATACAACTTTGTCAAAAAATAAATTTTTCTGAAATTTTTCAATGGAAATAGAGTCTCTGATTTTTGGGATCCTCAAAATTACCTGCTACGATTTTTGGGCTTCAAGCCTTAACGTCAAAAATCAACCCCTCTCTGCCACTCTCTGTCATTCATGACAAATTGGATCGAGTTTTCGCTATTTTTGGGAAAAGCAACTTCTGTCTTTTTATTTTTTTTTTTATAGTTTGTGTAATTTGTCAAAAAATTTACTTTTTGTATTTGTAATGTTGTTTTTTACGACGACACGGAGAAACATAGATGTTAGAACAGACTATCTAGATATTAATAGGTAATATCTTAGCGATTTAACTGTGGGACAGAAATCTAGATACTGAAGTAGAGCATCCGTAGATATTAAAAAGAAGATTTTAACTGAAAATATCCAAGATATTAAAGGGCAGAATCAAAGATATTCGGGAAATATTTTTTAATTTTGCAAAAATTACCTGTAAAGCATGCCATTTTCTATAAAATGCAAAAGAATGTTAATATTGTAGTCCTCTGTTTTGAAAATCCGAATCCTCAAGCATTCGCCTTTTTGCATAATTATAGGACTTTTGTGTTAAATAGATAACACACTGTTCAAAGCTAATATGAAAGATGCCTGTAACTATGATTCTTCATTTTCTTGAGAAAATTATAGCATATCCAAAAACATTTAATCCATTTACCACCAAAACTTATAGTGCAATAGATATCCGAAAAACCACAACACACACGATGAAAGCTCCAGATACAGACAAAATCTTTTGTCGCCACGCCACACGTTAGCGACCTTGCTCCGATAAAATTTAGCTTTTTTAATATCTTAAATATTAACTGTTAGTATCACATATTTTATACTTTCAATATAAACAGATATTGCCCTTTAATATTTTGTATGTTGAATAGAAGATATTAGATAGTATGCCGTATTATCTATATATTATGGTTAAATATCAAAGTTTTTAATATCTGCTTTTCAAGATCTATTTTTCTCCGTGTAAAAACAAAAACTGCGCGTCCCATCGAAAACGGATTCCTAACAAATTTGCAGAGCTTTTCAGGGCGCGCAATTTTAGTTCATTCATTTATTTCATATTTTGCATAGGTTGACCACAAAATGGAATTTCTTATTTTTTATAATTATTTTATAATTCGTTTGTTTTTTTTATTTAGGAAATACTATATTTGTCATAATTTTTTTTCAATCGAAAAAAGTCATAGGAATACATTTTTCGAATTTCCGACTATTATGAAAAAGCGTACATACATTTTTTTCATCGTGAAAAAAGTGGTCAGAAATTTTTTCAGTGCGCTCACCTTTTGAATTTTCATTCAAAATAGCAGGCTTGCAAACTTGTACATTCTTTTAGGCCATAAAAAAGTGTGCCAAAGAAAAATCCAATTTCATCAATCTTTCAAAAGTTATCGTGCCTACAGAATACAGACAGACACCTTCGTAAAAACTGTTTTTCCGACTCAGGGGGCTGCAAAACATCAAGACTTGAAGAAAACCGAAAAAGTGAAATGTTACATAAAACCAATACCTTCTCATCAGGATGATAATGTAAAAGTAAAAATTTTCAATAAGACTCTATTGACCAATTAAAATTCTCAAGAAAGTTATTTTTTGACAAAGTTGTATCAACGTGGTAGATTTTTGACGTTAAGGGTTAAAGGCCAAAAATCTTAGCAGATAATTTTGAGGAGCCCAAAAATCAGGGACTCTTTCCATTGAAAAATTCTACCAAAATATATTTTTTGACAAAGTGGTATCTACGTGGTAGAGAGGGGTTGATTTTTGACGTTGAGGGTTGAAGCCTAAAAATCGTAGCGGGTATTTTCGAGGAGCCCAAAAATCAGAGACTTTATTTCCATTGAAAAATTCTACAAAAATTTTTTTTTTGACAAAGTTGTATCTGCGTAGTAGAGAGAGATTAATTTTTGACGTTAATGGTTGAAGCCCAAAAATCGTTGCGGGTATGTTTGAGGAGCCCTAGAATCATAGACTCTATTTCCGTTAAATAACTGTAGAAAAATTTATTTTTTTACAAACTTCTATCCATGTGGTAGAGAGGGGTTGATTTTTGACGTTAAAGGTTGAAGTCCAAAAATCGTAGCAGGTATTTTTAAGGAACCTCAAGCTCTAAAATTTAATACAAGTTTTTTTTTTACAATTTCATGTCTGCGTGTTACAAACTGGTTAATTTTTTGATGTAAGGGTTGGAGCCCAAAAATCGAAGTGAGTATTTTCTTGGAGCCCAAAAAAAGCCCAAAAATATCCCGTTAATAAATTACTGAAAATTTTCAATTTTTTGAAGAGGGTTGATTTTGGAAGTTAAGGGTTGGTTTGGGGAAATTTTATCGCGGATTTCAAGAGCCCAAAAAGTGCAAAATTCTGGTGGAATTGAATTTTTATTATTCAGTGATTTAAAGAAGTGGAGGTTCTGGGGTAATGTAAGCTGGCACCTCCACAAGAAAATTGATATTTTGAAAAAAGTAAAGGAGTCCAAAAACTTTAATTGCAGCCCAAAGAAAGCTCAAAAATGCCTAAAATTCTGAGCTATGAAAAATTCAAAAATTCGATTGTGGAGGTGCTAGCTTAATGTACCTGATTTTCCCACAGATTTTCCCACTGAAAAATGTGGAAGATTTGTTTATATGAGCAATTCCATGTGCGTATTTTTTTAATTATTCGTAATAGGATAATGTTGCAACATTTGTAGTGTAATACAAATATTTTTTCCATTTATCCGAAAAGAAACTGTGGACTTTCTTAGAAACTGAAAATAAAGGAATTCACACTTTTAATCCTATCCCCTTATTTTACCAGTTTTTAAATATATTTTTTTTCTTTGTCTCGCCATTTTTAAGAAATGTGTACTCTTTTCCTTATTGTTTCGCCTAACTGCGAATTGAATTAATACAGAAACCAGTACGAAAAAAAAATTGTTTTTATTGTGTTTCTTTGAAAAGTCTATTATTATACTTTTTCTTAACATTTATATCCTTTGGTTAAAAATATTACTATTTATTAAAAAATTTAACAATATTTTTAAAAACTTAACCGCTTTGTTAATTTCTTTTTTCGTCAAAAACGAACTGTTGTGGATAGAAAATTGATCCTTTTGGAATCATGTGAAGAACGTAAGGCATTGTTAGTCATTTTTATGAAAATTGCAGTATTTATTCTCGTAGGTTCTCGTAGAAAGATTTGGTCTTTTTTCTTTGAACTCTCATAACCTTTATGATTTTAATACTATTGAAGTGTATTTTTTTAAATATTCGTAATATGGTGCAGTTCTGAACAAAAATTTCTTGAAACGAAAAATGTCAAAACCTTCTTGAATTTTTCAAAAACGAATGTTTAAACTGAATTTATGAAAAAAATACCCAATTAAAAAAATTCATAGATAGCTTACACTGTTCTCTAAATAATTCAATTTAAAAATTAATTTTTGAAAAATCCAAGAAGTTTTTGGAATTTTTGGGTAAAAAAAAATATTTCCTAACAACTGTATCTTATCACAAATAATTTTAAAAAATACACCTTTACCGCAATAAAGTCATTAAAGTTATGAGAGTTAAATTAAAATTTTAAAAAGCTCAATTTTCAATATATTCTAAGTTTTTGGAATTTTTCGAAAATCATTTTATAGTTTTTCTTTCAACACCTAAGAGAACAAATACTGCAATTTTAATTCAAATTTCGAACAATAGCTTACATTCTACAGATGACTTGACATAGAATTGCTCATATAAACAAATCTTTCACGCATTTCAGTAGCGAATTAACAGCCTAATAATTACAAAATTATATTATAATAGAGACATAAGTGTACTATATTAAATAAACAAAATGCAAGATAATTAGTGTGCAAGCTTGATACTGTATTATAATATCAAAATTTTATATAAGGAGAGAAGGGTGCAGCCCACCTTAAAGCTTTGACACGCCCCTCGCTGAGCGAGCAGCATCTGTAGGAAAATCTGGAGAAAACGGCTGGCTGCCGCTGGGAAATATGACGGACCTTTTTTTTTCTACACTTTTTTTTACTACTGTGCCACGCGCGTCGCCTTATTAAACTCCGAATTATTCTGAGCGATTTTAATCGCGAAATTATAATTTTTATTCAGTTTTGTGATCGAAATAGGAATAAGGGTACATTACTACACATTTTAAGCCATTAAACAGCGCGATAGCTCCATTCAATTCCTAAATAAAAACATTCAACAAAAGTCCTTGTAAAACTGATATTTTTAAATATTTTTAAATTTTAAAGTCTCTACTGAATTCCAAACATGTTGCATCACCCTCCAGAATTTTTTCAATTTTTTTCCAACATATTCTTAGCTTTGGGGTCATGTGAAAGTTAACGTGTCTCAACAATGGGCCTCGCGACAGCATTTTTACTTGTATTTTGCTAATTAGCTCGGATCGAAATTTTTTTACGCAAATTACAGAAACACCATTTTATTCAGAAAACTTAGCGGATTCTGGTGTTTCTTATTCGAACATCGCCTTTTTTTCTGTGGAGTTAGTGCCTTCTAAAGTGGGGGGTCTTAATTTTTTGCGGTGATATTAATCAACCTCAAGCCTATACCGGGAGGCTCTAGCTAATAACGCTAATATATCGTTTAAATTCTGTTGACAAAATCTCAGCTAAGATTTTCGTTGCTAAGTCTGGGATAACAGAGGAATATATTTTTTTCTATTTTTTCGTTTTACGCATTATACTATATATGAATAGGTGGATTTACAAATGTCTCATCAAAACATTTTCATTTAATTAATATAAATCTTAAGAGTGAAATGTTTGATTTAAATCATCATTTAATTTGTGATTTCTGTTCAAAATATAAAGCTCCAAAAATTTAAGAGAATTATGACTTTTAGATGTATTATAAGTAAAAAATATTTAAATTTAATTTTCTAATATAGCTTTAAAAAAATGGAATGATTATAGTTCAACTAATCTCATTTAGTAAAAATCTGACAGTAAAAACAAAAGCAGCCAATACAAATAATTTATTGGAACACTAAAGTTGAAAAAGTTGTTTGAGATACAAAATACTTGAACCTGAAATTAATATCCTAACTTTAAAGTTGAATTTGAAAATTGAATCGAAGACTAGCTGAAATTAAAAGAAATAAGTCTAAAAAATGAAAATATTTAAATGATAAGAATTTTATAAAATTTTGCCAGCAGCTAGTATTTATTTATACATTTTTAAAAAGTAATAGATTGCACATTAGGTGACATTATAAATAGTGTAATATAGGAGATCGAAATAACATTCCGTAAAATCGAAATCAGCCTATAAAGATAAAAACAAAAGTTACTTGCGAGCTGAAGTGTATCTGAATTAAAACCTAAAAAGTATGATTAAACAAAATTATCCAGTTCCGAGAAGTAAAACGTAGAAGTTTACAACCACAAAGAGACAGAAACAACTTACTCCTTATATATTAAGTTGCTTTATTGGGAGAAAATGAGTTTGACGAGAAAAAGTTAACCACTTCCAAGTAAATCACTCAAGAATTTGCCGTTTCAAATTTCAGGGATATTGAAAATCATTTTTAAACAACGACTGAACTTTTATTTTTCAATTTTAAAACATAATGAAAACTTGCTCTCGAAATATGAGGAGGCTGAATAAGAATAAAAAAAGAGTTTATAGAAAAAACTTATTTAAGATCAAAGATTTTAGTTTGGAATTTGCTTATAATATAAAATATAAATCACACGGATGGAAAAAAAATATGATGCAGAGACCCAAAAGCCTCGCGGACTCAACCCTATTTGCTAATACAAACGTCTCTAAGTGCCTCGACTATTTGACATTGCACGACGCATCTTATTTCGACTCTAATATTAACTATACGTAGTAATATATTTTAAGGAGGATTTACTAAATAAGGTGCCTTTTGCAAAAGGTACTTTGTTGAAATGAATAAAAGTAAGATCTATATCACATTCAATTTTATTAGTCTATTAAACAGTTATTTATAGATATAATAATGATGTGATCTAGTTATCAGAACCTAATAGTTTATAATGTAACAGGGGTCCTCAAAATCCATATGTGCAGCGTGACCCAGGATCGACCGAATTTTTTTTCGGCGGGAAACTGAAAGGAAATTTATGACCCCTCAAACAAAATTCCAGGTGGAAGGGCTCGGAGAAACCTTTTTTTTTTGTATAACTTGACAGACCTTCGAATACACAGTATATTATATTGCTTAAAAATAAAAGTTTTCTACCTTAATAATACTAAATACAGTGAAACTCTTCAATAGCCCTACCTTCTTTAGCCCTTCCGAGAATTGAGGCCGCGCCACAGGAAGGTGTAATAGGAGCTGTGCGGGTCGCGCGAGGTCTACGGTTGTCAATCAGGCGAGCACTCAAGTGTGAACAAATAAAAGCGGAGCGGGCTAAATTGAGTTAGTTCCACCTCATCGACAGCCCCAAAATCGGTGTTATAAAAGAGTTTTACTGCAATTAAAAATTCTAATAATAAGAAAAATACGTGGTCACCAATAAATTCAAAGCATTCAAAATTTCAGAGATTTTTTTTAAATTGAGAATCTTTAAAGGCATGCTCTCCGGTGACCACGTGACCAAACTAGTTATATTGAGCACTGACACCAATTTCGGAATAAGTCGCCCAAACCTTAAAAAAAATTAATATAAGCAATAAAATTTTGACATTAGTTGCAAATCAAGAAATAAGTATTTGCAAAGACGTAACCTATCATTATTTTTGGAGCATTTTTAGCGATTTCTAGCGCCCACGAAATTGTTGGGTAAAATGATTTTCATTTTTTGGTCCTAAAAATAAAAGATAAATGTTAAATTGAAAACATAGCAACACCAGCAATGTGCCAAAATTTACTCGTCGGAGTTCTCCAACCAACTTTCATAATTCTTGACATCTAATTTTTGACGTTGAATCGATCAGCTGATAATTATTGTTGACAGTGAACCAACCGGCGGGACTTGGTTTTGTTATTGAAGTAGAATTGTTTCACACCAGTACAAAAAATCCACAAGAATATATAACCATTAGAAAATTTAAATTATTTTCTGAAGATGCACATTTCTCAAGATGGGACTTGGACGGATTTTCGAGTATCACATTCTAAAATGTTCCGCGATTTTTTTAATCGAGGCATCTACTTTATCGACGTTAAAACTTTATTTCCTATTCCTGTAGTATTTTACTAGAAAACTTTCTTCGTAATTATAAACATTTTGATATATACAAACGTTCATTAGTGCTTTCTGTATAACTTCCTAAATCCTGAACACGATATCTCAATCCGTGTGGCCGTAGTGAGGACAAAAAAAATCGAAATCATTTCATTCTCTATACAAAAATTTCATGAATGAACCTAGTCACGTGATCTCGACTTTATCGATGCTCAAAGTTTCTTTTTTTCTCCGCAAGAAATCGCTAAAAATGGTCCAAAAATAATGATAGATTACGTGTGTGCAGATACTAATTTTTTGATTTGCAACGAATTTGCAAATTTTATTGCTTATATTAATTTTTTGTAAACTTTAGTCGATTTAGTCCAAAATTGGTGTTAGTGCTCAATATACGCGAATCAAAAAATCTGAAATGAATAAAACCAAAAATTATCTGCAAAGTGCTATAACTCGAATGGTAGTATCATATTTCATCAATTTATATATAAACTTTCTTCAAAATTATAAACATTTTGATGTATACAAACGTTCTTTAGTGCCTTTTATATAATCTGTCAAATTTTAAACACGATATCTCAATCCGTGTGGACACAGTGAACTCAAAAGTCGCTCATAACCGAGGACTAGTTCGGTCACGTGGTCACCAAAGAACATGCCCTTAAATGAAATTATTTAGAAGTAAAATTTCGAAAATAGAAAAAATTAAACACTTTAAAAATTGATCACTCAGAATTGAAAGGAATTGAAATTGCATTAGTGATTTTAAAGAAAAATAATTTTCAATTGGATACTACTTCGAACTGCATTGAAAATTTCAAAGCCAAAGCTGCTTAAATTGCATATTATAAAATTTTATATTATAAACCTTTAAAATTAAATGATTCGAAAAATAAAACTTTTAAAATAAAAAGTAATTTTTTATTTTTACTATAAAAGGTTTGAAAAACGCCCTCGCAACTGGAGGAGAAAAAGTTTTTTGCATTGGTATTAACAGATTGTAAATATTTTAATTTATTTATTATTTGTATATCTCTTAGATATAATAATTTAATCAATTATTTAAGTTTATTTAACAATCTTTCTAATTTTAATATTGAAAAAACTGGTTGTTATGGATTTTAAAATTGTTTATGTTTTTAATACAGTGAACCCTATATATCGGGCCCCCTTATATAGTTCTTCCGAGAATTAACGCCGCGCTGCAAGTAGGACTAAAAAGAGCTTTGCAGGGTGAGCGGCGTCGCTCAGGCGTGAACAAACAAAAGCGTTTTCTACGAAACGGCCCTTTATCTGGGCAATTCCGCACCAAGGTCAGCTCCAAAAGCGGCCCAGTATCAGACTTTCACTTTAGTAGTTAATAGAAAAACAAGGACGCGTAAATTTATTGCTACTTTTTTATATTTTTTATTACTTCATTGTGATATAATTTTTTATGTAATTATAATAATTATATAATTAAGATATACTTCAGATAAATTTAAGTCTGAATTTAAATTAAATTTTGAATTATTTATAAACAAAAAGATTTCGAGCGAATTTAAATTGTGAGTATAACAAATTACAATTTCATTGAATATTTTATTTAGCAATATTAAAGTAACGAAAACTAAACATTCATTATTTTTCTTCATTATACACAATTTTAGAGTGAAGTTTCAAATAGAAATAAGGGTCTCGAGTTTAAGGGTTCCCAGCTGTTTAAATCAGGTAAAGGGTTTTGACAGTTCTTGATCAAAATTTAGTAGGTCCGACCTATTGGTATCAGTATACAATGATATTTTATGTGCCTGAAACAATTTGCATTAAACAAATTCGCAAAACTTATTTTTTCACTGATGGAATTTTTTTGGGACCCTATTAAATAAACTATGGTCTTGATATTCAAAAAGTAATATATTATTCGCATTCTATGGCTAATTGTGAAGAGAAATGTGAGTTTCAACTCGATTGAGAGAATATTGAGCATTTTCAAGAAAATTTACAAAAGCGTCTTTTTTTCTTATGGGAAATACGTGTTTAACTTTATGGGGCTTGCAGAACCTCTAATTATCTTTTTTCAAAACAAAAAAATTGATTTATTTTGTGTGGATGCGAACAAATTTCTGGCCTGTATTCATAAAAATAAAAAAATAAATTTCGATTGCATTTTTGGGCCACATCGTGAAGAAGAACACATCTCAGTAAAAATATTAGGAAAAAATATATATTTTGGTAAATGTTGAGAAAAAACCTTATTCCTATAAGCGCCGTGAAAAGAAACCTTTCTCATAAAAAATCGTGAAAAAAAACGTCATTTTTTAAAAAGCCGTGGAAAAAGACCGTATTCGTTGAAACTTTTAATTAAACTGTTTCATTCCAAGAAAAACTACAATAATCATTTAGCCGTATAAAAGTATTATTGGTGGACTATGCAAAAAACTATAAATAAATATCAAGTTAAAACAGTGTGTTTTACGTTGCCACACAAAGAGGTTAAAAATCGGAAAATGGTGTTGAAAATTAGAAAATGTTCATGAAATGGGCCAAATTTGATTACTTACGGGTTTTTTAGGTCGCTGTTTACGAATCCGATGTCAAAAATCTCGAGAACAAAATGGCGGATCCAATATGGCGGATGAGTGTGTCTAATAAACTTTCGATTCTTTTTAAAATTGGTATAATGGGCTTTTTAAGGTTGCTGATTACGAATCCGATATCGAAAATTCCAAAAACAAAATGGCGGATCCAATATGGTGGACGAGTATGCTAAAGAAACGTTCGATTCTTTTCAAAATTGGTATAACGGGGTTTTAAAGGTCGCTGATTGCGAATCTGAATTCAGAAATAATTAATATTCAAATTCAAGATGGTGGATTTAAGATGCCGGTTCAAAAATTTGGAAAAAAAGTGATATACGAGTTTGAAAATCTATACTCGGGGTTTTTGGAAACACTGCTTATGAATTTAAAGTTACTAAATAAAAATAAAAATTAGTCGATCAAATTTAGTTTACATTGATACATCTTCGAAATCCTAGATGAGATTTTATATAATTTGATTTCAATAGTGTAAGCATAACTTGAATGCTTCATTTACCAAACAGGTTATTGTCGGAGTTACATTTATTAACGCTGAAACTTTAGCTGTAAAATTGAATTTTGTATGCAGTCATCCGCCATGCAGCATCTCACTGAGCTTTGAAGATTGGAGGATATTCAAACTGTATTTTACGGATATTGAATCATTCTCAATGCTGGAGTGACTGAAAGATTGATTAATTTTGCGAATTTTAATCTACGTTTTGGGTTGCATCATAATGGTAATTTGGTGTCCTTAGAGCAAGTAGGATTCAGGGATTCGTGTTATCCTTTTCTAATTCGTGATTCTACATTCAGCGTCCTGAAGGAAGTCAGCCTGTGTATCGATCAACGATACAGAGAGTTGTCAGTGAAGCAGTTTCAACGAGCAAAGGACATTATAATTGAAACTGTCACGAAATATTTTTGGTGTAAAAGCGGAGTTATTAGTGAAAAAACAATTGAATCATTCGTGAAAAAAAGGATGAAAAATTAAAAAGAAAGTGCTGTAAAAAATATGTTTTTACAGATACTATAGATTTTCATACTTTATTTGCAGAGATGATTATATTTAATAGTAAGCATTTATCTAAAGCTAAAAATATTGGGAATGGATTCATTAGATTGAAAAATAAAATAAATTATACATCTATTTAGAGCTAAGAACGTGCGTGCATTAATATTAAGAGATTACCACGAATATCAACATGTCTTCGTTTATAATGTTTTCTAACTTGCCTATGGAGTTCTCTCACCAGCTGAAGTTTTTTTGATTCTGTTGAGTTTGATTGTTTTGAGTTCTGAATTGTGATGTACGAATTCATAAGTTGCTTCGATGCCAATTTTTAATTTTTTCAAACTTTTATCAATAGAATTTTTTAGAGCATCAATTATCATATTATTGTTAACTACTTCGGTTTGCAATGACGCAAGAACATCGTAGAGGGTCTTAATTTCTCCTTGAATCATATGCTGTACCAGATCCAAATTTATCGCATTATTTGGATCTTGAGCTTCAGCTACATTACATAGCCTTTTGTTTTCCATATTATAATTTCCATCATATGTTACCAGAAATCCAATACCTGGAATACCACGATTTGCGATCTCAGCCTGATTAAGCTGACGTCCGAACACATCAATACTCATTTTGAGAATGATTAAGTTTGCGAGGAACACTGATTAGTAAATGATGTTTGCTTCACGCAATTCTTCAATTATTGACATTATATCATTTTTATGGCTAGGATTACCAGCTGCTCGGGATGCCGACCTTGACCTAACAAAATTCGCTTCTTGCTTTTTTTAGCGGACTTCGGAGACGATACAGCCATTACTTTTGCAAACAAGGTTTGAAATTTTAAACTATCATTACGACGAGCAGCTCCATCAGCTTTATAAAATTTCTTGTGAGCAATTGTTGAGAGAATAATATCTCTATAATTCGCAATGTCATTGGTACTTATAAAAGTTTCCGCAGGCACCTTTTTAAACAGAAGTTCAAGCAAACCTTTTGTTGCAGTATACACTTTTTCTCCTATAATAATATCTTTTTCATTAAAATTAATTAATTCATCGCCAATCATCCATTTATTTCTTTTTAATAATTTTCTTGAAAATTATCTTGCAAAGTAGTAATTTTTCTTGCATCGACACCATCATTATTATCTTCTTCAGAAGCTGTCTTAAATCACATGTCATTTTCATAATCTTTTTTCCCAGATACCTCACTGCCTTCGAAATTTTCAAAAGTTTCATTTTCTTCAAAATTATCCTCAGATTCCTTTTTAGCCTCAATTCTAGTAAAATTAATTTGTTTAGCAGTTTCAAATCCATAAACTAATTTTTGAATTGGAGTCACTATAGGTTTAAATGTATCATTCAAAGTTTGTTCAACTGTGTCTCTACCAATTTTCATTAGTTTACGTTTTTTACGAATCGCTTCCCTTGCTTTAGCAATTTCATGTAGAATATCCTTCTGTTCATTCAAATTTCCAATACGTAAAGACATGTTGTTGGAGCAAAGTCTAAAAAGATACTGCAAGTATATTTAAAAAGTTAACCTTTTTATTTAATCACCTGAATTTATTAAACAATCAAATCCTTTTCTATATCTACCATTATTCATTTCACTGTCTTTAGATAAATCAACACCTCTATGTCTCTCCATTGAGAAATATGTCTTTATGTTATCTTGCTTTTCACAAGCTACATCATCAAATAAAGTAATTGAATTTAATCGTGCTTCACTTGGCATAATTACTTGTGATGTTCAATGAAAGGGAAATAATTTACACCATTGACAGATTCGAGAAGGCTTTCTGAAAATTTATATTTTGGTTGATTTAATGATTTTGAATAAATGTAAACATTTTCAAATCGCAATCCGTTTGGATGTGTTAAGAGAGCAAGTGTAGCATTGGTTTTTCCACAATTTGATGGACCAGACAAAATAGCTCGTACACTATTTGAAAGCAAATTTTCGTGCCGCTTTTCACTCTTTCTATCACATTTTTGCATAAGAGTATCGAAATTTATAACTGGTAATTTTACAGGTTGTGTCTCGAACTCCATCTTTTTGACTACTGAGGAAAAACTATAAATACTCGGCTTATAAAGACCAATCACTCAGTCTTAGTCTTTTTTCAAACAGATATGATCGTGTACACACGTAAAAAAGTTGTCAGTCGTAAACGAATTTTGAAAGAATCAAGACGTGGTAGAGGTCTGCTGAATAAAATCATCAATAATCTTCCTGTAGAGTTACATATTCCTGGATACCAGTATTGTGGACCAGGCACGAAATTGGCAACGCCAATTGCTCGCGGTGATTCTAGAATCAATCCTCTTGACGCTGCTTGTAAGGAACACGATATAGACTACTCGAAAAATAGAGAAAATATAGAGACTAGAAACTCAGCTGATAGTGTACTAGCTGAGAAAGCTTGGAAACGTGTCTTTATTCAGGACGCAGGCTTGGGTGAAAAGGCCGCTGCTTGGGGAATAACAAATGTAATGAAAATTAAATCAAAATTTGGTATGAGTTTCAAAAATAAAAAGTGTACTATCACTTTCAAAAAAATAGTTACAGCAGCATAAAAAGCAATGATGCCAAGTCATGATACTCAAACTGTTATTAAATCTGCTCTCAGAGGTGCACGTGCTGCTGTAAAAAATACTGGTGGAAAAAGAAATGTAAAGAAACCTCGAATTTTACCAGTCCCAAAGAAATTGGGTAGTTTTCCATCCTTTCTTATACCCATCTTTGCTGGTCTAAGTGCTACTGGAGCGCTAAAGGTGGAGCTGCAGGCATAGCAAAAGCTGTAAATGATTCAAATGCAGCAAAACGACAACTAGAAGAAAATAAACGCCATAATAAAAAAACGAAATCGATTGCCGTAGGAAAGGGTCTTTATTTAAAGCCATACACACAGGGCTAGGACTCCATCTAAAACCACACGGAAAAGGATTAGGTCTTAAATGTAAGTCAAAAAGCTAAAAGTGAAGCTACCACATCGAGCATTAACCGATATTAATTTACTTAAATATGCAAAATCTATAAAAATTTCATATTTTCGTGGAGTTTTTATAAGAAATGAAATGCCTAAATAGGGTCCTTGTAAACATGAAAATGCCATTATAAATCTTAACAAAATTTTTTTGTGGCCAACTGAAAATTCGTAGTATATTTAATCTATATAAACGTGTACAATAATTATTTAAACTCAGTAAAGTTTTCACCATCATCATGGACGATTCATATAATCTGACGTTATCTGGAAGGTCACCGATTCTTGAAAGTCAATATTTTCCACCCATTGAACTTTCACCCCAAAAAAATTACACTCTGGGTCTTGTAGAATTTCTAACCATTAATTCAATTCAATAATAATACATTATGCAGTGAAATTAATTGTAATCGTGAGATAAATTTTGAACATCCAGATTCTATTGCACGTTTGTTGGGATTTACACGCAGAATACTGGAATATCATAAACTTCATGTGTCAGATTTACCAGTTTCGATAATTGAAATAAATTGTCTAAGAATTGAATGTAATATCACGACAGGAGCTTACATAAATGGTAAAAAAATGCATACTATTCATGAATTTTTTCCTGTTGTACCTCCAGGATATAAGATCGTTGAAGTTCTTTCACACGTCATTTACCTGCCAGTCGCCGTCAGGACAGTAGATCATATACAGCTGCGAATAGTTGATCAAGAAAGGCATTTAGTGAATTTTCGAGGTGAAGTCATAACGATTCGATTGCATATAAAGTCCTCGAGGTAATGGGCATTATTTTTAATAATATAAAAGTTGGTTACAGCTATATAAGTGGGGTAAAATGCCACAAAATGTTCAGTCACACACCTATCGTTAAGAAATTAACACCTCTGAACGTGAAGTTCCTAGCAAGTAAAGGTCTAAGAGTCACACCTCTCACAAAAAGAGGAGAATAAGGAGATTAAAGATTTTCTGTACTTGCATCTGCATTTCTATATATCAACGTTGCATTGTTTGTCATGGAAGGGGAAAATTTAAGCATTGAATCACCCATAATTTTTGATGAGTCTATTGGAATCACCCATAATTTTTGATGAGTCTATTGCTCATTGTGAAGTGCATGCACATCAGCCTTACGCCTCCTCAACCTTTAAGAACAGTGATGAAATTCGAATTGCTGTGCAAAATCAAGATCCTTGTGTGTTACCAAACAGAAGTTCACTTCACATTTCAGGAAGATTAACTAAAGCTAATGGAAATCCAGCTACTAATACAGTTTTTGTTAATAATGGAATATGTCATTTATTTGAAGAGGCAAGATACGGGCTTAATGCCGTTGAGATTGATAAAAACAAAAATGTGGCGCTTACAAGTTCGATGAAAAATTATGTTTCCATGGATTCTAGTAGGAGCAGATTTTTTGAAAACGCTGGGTGGCTTGATTTTACCAATGAACAAGCATTAACCAATGGAAGCATGTATTTTGATGTATCGATACCTCTTAGTATGATATTTCTTTTTACTGAGGATTATCAAAAAATAATTGTTAATGCTAAGCATGAGCTCATATTGATTAGATCAAAAAACGATACAAACACTATTATATAAACTGCAACAGGGGACGCAGTTGAAGCTTTTAAAATTTTACTTATTAAGGTAGAGTCGTTATTGCTATATGTAAGATTGTCAGATCAATGGAAATTCAAGTTGGTGAAATATATTGAAAAAGATCCATCAATTCAAATGAGTTTTCGTTCCTGGGAATTTTATGAATATCCAGTTCTGCTGACCACATCTAAAAATATCTGGACCGTAAAAACTTTTACGCACTTGGAAAACCCTAGATTTGTTATATAAGAATTTCAAGCAAATAAGAAAAATGTTGGTGCTGAAAATTCTAGTTATTTTAATCATTGCAAACTATCTGATGTTAAATTATTTCTAAATTCTCAATGCTATCCATACGGAAATTTAAATTTAGATTTGGATAAAAATCAGTATGCTTTATTGTATGAAATGTTTGCGAATTTTCAATAGACATGCTATGGTGAAGAGCCTCAGACTTTAATATCAAAGAAAGATTTTGTGCAATATGCTCCATTAACGGTAATTGACTGTTCAAAACAAAACGAAGCATTAAAATTTGGACCGGTAGATATTCGTTTGGAATTTGAAGCAAAAGAAAATTTCCCTGCGAGAACATCAGCATATTGTCTTATATTGCATGACCGTATTGTTGAGTATAAACCAATTAGTGGTGTGGTGAAAAAATTAGTATAGAAACATTGTACCAAAATTGTCAAGCATTTAGTTATATAAAAAACTGTAAAGAATCTTTCTTTTTAAATAAATGGAACAAAATAGATCATAAAAACTGACTTATTTCCTGTAACCCCATGTGTGTTATGTGAGTAAGTATAAGTAGTTCAAGGTTATGACTTTGTCAATGACCGACTAGAGAATTTGTCTTCGGTCAGGTCTAGCAACGAGTATCGGACTTCAAGTGCTACTCATTAACAAATGTTTTGAATCTTAAAGAGATAGAGTCTTTTAAAAATTATCGTCTGAAGCTTTTAAGTTTATGTCCTTCAGACTTAATTCTTATTTCAAAAATGTTCAAAATAATTTTTATTTATTTAAATTGCCATGATTAACAAAAGTTATATGATTTTTAAAAATCACTTACCGTTTTTTTAATTCGTCTAGTCTTCACCCACCTCTTAAAATCTAAAATTTTTCATAGCTAAAGCTCCAAGGTTCTTAAGTTCAGAACTTATGTCTATACTTTCCAAATTTTAGTCTTCAATATAATCTAAAAGCTTAAGGAGATAGAATCTTTTTTCAATATTATCGTTTAAAGTTGCTTGAAAATATTTACTTTAGAAAAAATTATGTTTAAAATTTTATTTTTTAATCATAATTTATTGAAACCCATAGGACTTTTCAGACTCCTTTTTTATGTGAAGAAATTTTCCAAGGTATTTTTCTTTTTTTAAATGTTATGAAAAGAAAAAATCACTTACCATAATGAGTTGAGAATTTCTTTAAAAATATTTACAAGTATGAAAAGTATAATAATAATTAAACTAACTGGAAGAATTAAAATTTAAAAGAATTTACTTGTAAATATATTTAAACTGAAATAATAGATAGTAATAAAACTTTTTCAACACTTAAAATGGAATTATTTATTTAGACATTTTTTAATCATATTTTTCATTACATTTTTTTTTGCATAAATTCAATAGTACTTGAATATTATCTCTTTATTTATTTTTTATTCATCACATATCCATTTGAGGATCACTCGCGAAATCATCCTCAATTCCTGAATCATCATCATCATCAGCTATATCCTCAGTTTCCATTTTTAGAAAATAGAGAACTCCTGTGTCTCTTCTGCCTTCACTTGATTTATTTGTAAGATGATGTGGTTGGACACACCATCCTCTTCTGTGGCCAAAAAGCCAAATAGTTTCATTGCAGCTGCAACCATGCAAAACGCCCTTACATCATGCACTAAATTTTCTAAAATCCACTGATCTGGAATACAGGCGTCTTGTAGAACAAAAGAATATGCAATATTGTCAGCCAGCAGGCTTCCTTTTGCGGTTGATATATCGTCGCTGGGCACAATATGGATGACTCCAAACCAATATTGACCACCATCCTTGATTAATTCGGTTGAAATTCCCGCAAATCGCACAAGCACTTCATCGTTGATTTCGAGCTCCCCCAATCTAGTTTCTCCTCCTTCATTGCAATAGCGGTAAAGAGTACGGCCATTGTCACATCACTGCCTGCTAGGTACAACCAATCAGTTGGAAATTTTATGTCAGTTAAAATGGTCGCGTAGTCAGTCATGTTTCTGAAAAACATAGAAAAAATGTTTTATTAGTTATTTTAAAGAAGAATCAATTTTCTTTTAATTCGAAAATTGTTAACATTTTCAAATTTGAAAAAATTAAAATACTTTCAAATAGATTTGTTAATTTGAAAGTAATTTTTATCACTTTCCTTAAAAGGTGTACATATACTTACATTATTATCAAAATATTCAATGAAAAATGTTGATCTATTGATGGTGAATTCTTTTTCTCGCTTGAGTCCGATGATGAGCACTGTGAACTTCTTAGATGAAAAATTAAGCTACTTCTGATTTAATGGGGTCCTTTATATTTTTAATTTTGTTTATATAAAGAGGATAGTAAAGAATTCATCGATTGAGTAACAGAGAAAGAGAATTACTGACAACGAACTTGGTCCTTTGGATCTGATGAATGTTGAGTGAAATATGATGCCCATGCCGGCCCATGCCTCTCTTGAAGTCAATAAGAGAACGGTTTAAAGAATATTCTAAATTTGTAGAGTTTACAATTTTAGAACCCTTTAGAAATGATTATTTATATTATTAAAAAAATTCTTTTAGTTTATAGTTTTTTGTAACCTCAAGGCAAAGTATTAGTACTATTTGGAAGAATCATCTTCATATCATCCTGTCAACTAAGAGCTCGTTTCTTCTGTCTTATAGTATATACTTCATGTTTTTTACTTCTAATTAAATGCTGTGTTTTGACTAAATTTTTAAAAAGAAAAAGTGACGTCTTAAAGTCATTAAATGTAATTGATCTTAATGTAGAAGCATTTATACCCTTAACCTTTTTTTCTCTTTCTTATCACCCATCACTTTAAATGCATATAGTTTTGAACGCAGCCCGATAAATTCTGTCATTATTTTACCATTATTTTTATCTTTCATTAGACCTAATTTTTTCTTATTTGCTAATATGATTCCATTAATATTATTTTCAGGATAATCTGAGGTATCAAATAGTTTTGAATCTCGTTTCATATACTTATAGAAATTTTGTACTGTTAAATGGTAAATTAAACTATCTGTATCAGTGTATAAGAGTTTAGCTTGTTCATTACAATTTTTTTTTATATAACCATAATGAAAATTGTAAATGTATAATTTAGAAATATCTAGAATGGTAAACCCTACATAAATAGGCTTGTTAAAATTAACTTAAAGGCGTTCAAGTTCTATTATAACCAAATTTTCACTAAAAATGTTACAACTATGAAAATTTGATTTTGCAATTAGAGCTTTAGCTCCATATCTTCCTCCCCATTTCGTCAAAATTCAGACGTCTTTATGATTTCTAACATTCTTCATAGTTTTACCAAAAACCGCATTGTTCATCGATTTATAGAAAAAAATTTCAAAGTCATTAACCGATTTTGTTCTATTCTCCGTGTTTAAATCAATATATTTCTTTAACCATGGTTCTTGATTGAATCGCAATATTCTGTGAATTTTAATTAATTTTATTCCTAATTTCAAGTAATGTTTCAAATTTTTATAATGAATGACGCAATTTCTTCTAGGCAGTAAATGAGTTAATAAAATGTTAATAACATGGTAAAAATTCACTCATTGCAGCACCATATAAATTATTAACATCAAACTGCATTAAATATGATTCTTTAATTCTTTCATCAAAATCCGCCTGCATAAACCTATTATTTGCTTTCGCATATCTTTTAGGAAATTTTGATACACCGCCTCGAATACCTTTTTCAATAAATAGTATCATCTCCATATCAGTTAATAACTCAAGTTTAACACCTGTGAATTTTAACATTGCATCGAAGGCTGGACCTGGTGCGGTAAAATAATGTAAATGATCCAAATTATACGTTGCAAAACAAGTGCGCCTAAAATTCTCGAAAACATCGGATAAAAGTAAAACATCCGTTTTCAAATATAAATCTGAATATTCACCTAAAGTTTTCAAGTTGAATGTTTCCCAAACTGTACATGCATGCATGTAGTCTTCAATTGAAATATCTTTATCATTTAGTGTTGAATAAAAATAATTTTTTGCAGGGAATTGAAATTCTTCTAATTTATCAAAGTTATCAATATAATTATAGGGAAATACTCCTTTTCTAATTAAAAGTTTGAATTCATCATCAGTTTTAAAATTTTGTCTCGTGATTGTTTTCTTATCATTTCCTAAATAAGATGCTAATTTATCTAGACTACTCGGCATAAATCTAAAAGAATGAATAAATCTAAGACAACCATTTGTTCCATCTGCAAATTTCGTAAAAGATATATATTTTTCTTTGTTTATTGGTAAAAGTTTAATTGCACCATCAAAAGTAGTGGCTAAATCTTTGATAAAAAAATGTGCGTCATAGCCTGATAAATTGTGAAATACTACTGGTATTACGTGCGTAATCTGATAATTGAAATTGAACCCTCGATGGGCTGCACCCCTAAAAACTCCTGAAATGTGATTATGATCGCGGTGTTTTATATTATCCTCGTTGAAAGGTTTTTCGCAAATATGGCATATTTTGGCTATTATAAATTCTAGTTCTTGCTCTAATGTTAGTGGTTTCATAGGTACAATATTTTTTATAACGGAATCTGTGAAATTATATATTTCATGCAATTTTTTCATGAACCATGCAATACAGTCTTTTCCTCTGTAACTTTCAAATTTAGAAAGAGACTCATCATAATCACATTTTAAATAGAACACAACACTGTTGGAAGCATGTTTTAAATATGCTTGAGTATTAAAATTTGAATTATCATTCAATGGCTCCCATAAACTTTCACTATCAGCAAAAATTACAATAGGAACTTTATCTTTAAATCTAAATTTTTTAAACTTTAAAATGTTTTCATTTTTTCTGGGTAAAATCACTCTGCATTTATTTAAATTCATACAGTCAATTTTATGCTTTTCGAATGAGTTTTCATACCTGAAATGACATAGACACCGGTCACGAAGAAACATTCGATTAGACGCTTTTGAAAATTGTGATTTTACTAGACGTGATAAGTTATGAATAAATGAAAAGTGAAAAACACTATGAGAATTTTTATCTTTTTCTAGATTTGGATTATCATCATAATCATCATCATCATTAATATCTTCATTTTTTTCAATCAAAAGCAGATGAATTGCGGGTATTTCAACATTCTGTTCACTCACATAAATAGGTACAATTTCTTGCTTATTTTTGTTTTCACCTTGCTCTATGCCATAAATATTTATCCTTAATCCGTTCATTGTTTCAAATTTGGGGACATCGTTTAATGTTATTGGAAAGTCTATTCCATCATATTTCAAATTTGTTTGATTGAAATGGGGATAAGAGGGTATTAAAGTTGGATTTTTTGTAGGATACAGCGCTGCGGTAACTGCCCAAAGAAAGCAGTATGAATCATAATTTATAATATTTACAACTGCTTTCTTATTTCTAATAAAACCTGGAAAAAGAATAAAAGTTGATAGGCCTGCATGAAATGATGCATATTTATTAATATTTATAAGCAAGTTTATAATTTCCTTCAATCTCCAGTTTGCTTTTTGTTGTTGAAATTCTTCAACTTTTACTAAGAGCTAAGCCGTGACTTTATCATTAAACCATACTGTAAGATCTTTTGAAGGTAAAATAATTTCATTTTTGTATTAAAAAATTTTATTTCCTCAAATATACGCCCGTTTTCTAAGGCGGTAAATTTAGCAGCAAGAATGACATTCACTTTTAAATTACCACCCTTTTTTAAACTATTTTTAACTCGATAAATAATTAATGACTTTGCATCTTCAAAAAAATAATTTAAATCTTTGTGCATTAAATTTACAACTGATCCCGTTCTTATTCTATTTTCGAAAGCTGATTCCAAAACTTCGCATTTTATCTATTTTTCTTCTTTATTTGAATTTCCTTTACCTTTCTTTTGAAGTTGCTTCAGTTTCAAATTCATACTTTTTAAAATGCTCACAGTTGATGATATTTTATTCTTTTCACCTACTGATAGAGTATCCTTCTTTATTTTAAAAATTTTATTCAGAAGGCGTATATTTGATACCCCCAATTTAGACCACTTTTCAATTTCGATATTTATTTCAAGGTTTGACTTAACTTTTGCTATTTTCTCATATGATTTCTCCATAATGCGAATGAGTTTTCTGCAATCCACTGAATTCATTTTGTCCAATAATTTCACTCACTCACACCGAAAGTTTCGACAGAATTAAACTTTTTTTTAAATTAGGTTCACGGAAAAAAGTCCATTCTGTTTAAACAAAATGATAATTTCAACGACAAAAAATTGTCAAACACTAGATAAAAATTCAATAAAATTTCATTAAAATCAGTATAGTATGTATAGATTAAATAATCTCAAAAAAAATAAAATAAAATTTCAAATATTAATTCAAAAAATCCGAAAAAGTTGTAAATAACCACGAAACGTTTGAAAAAATCACTATAATATGTGAATATTGTCCACCACGATTACTCGTTTGTGAATGAACTTCGTAACAATTCACTGTGCCTTTTATAGCTAATGCTAACGCATATTAAACGTTTTAATCATTTATGTGTGGTATATAGTTCACAAATTTGTTCCCATGGTACCTTACCAGTGACCTAATTTTTCATCTTGGAATTAATATTAAATTTGATTATAAATTATGACACTTGTTGATAATATCAAAGACTATTTGACGTGTGTCTTACATTACACTGACAACTTGTTTAGAAAAAATATCATATCAGGTTCCTGTCGGTAAAAGTCGAAGGGGATGAATTCCAATAAATTTGTTATCACCAAATATCAATGTACTGAATAGAGAGGAATGATACATAGTTGTGTAAGGTCTAAACAATCCAGTTGTTTATAAATTCAAAACCACCTAAACGTATTTCTTACGTTCCCCTGACAAAATTCTTTAGAAAAAATATGATATAAGCTTCCTGTCGGTAAAAATCAAATGGAGAAATTCCAATGAATTTGTTATTACAAACTGTCGAAGAGGTGCGATTGCAGAGGAGTGACGCATATTTATGGAATGTCTAAACAATCCATTAATTTTTATAAAAAACAAATTCTGCCAATCGTATGCCTGACGTTTTCTTCATTACTATCAGCATAAAGATTTAATTTTTACGCAGTCGGTAATGTCGGTAGGGGAATCTATTAGCCAGACCAAGCTTAGCCTATCTACTTTCATCACATTTTATAGAGATGAGTTTCTTTCATGGCGTTATGATAAGAAGTGCTTTTTTCACAGCAATATAATTTACGGGTTCATTCTCCTAAGCACCGGCGATATACAGTGATTATTAGTGATTTTGAACGACATTTCCCGATATAGACATGATCCCGACTCAATCCCAGCCTCCGGTATCGGGTGTAGATCGTGTCGGTTTTAGCTCGACTCAACTTTGGATCGGGAAGTAGATATATCGACTCAGGATCGGGTCGAGTTGTTGATACTCCTTTCGCAGATGTACTCTTCTCTTTGGAACCGAGCGGAGAGGGAAATTTGAAAATGGGTTGACATCACTCGTTTTCTCCTGACGTCCCCACTACATGGTTAAACCAGTTATGGCTGGAGTGAAAATGCTGAAATTTATTTTCCCCTTAGTGGAAGATTTATAACTACACTATTTTATGTTTAAAAGTTAAAAAATATTAACTTAAATAAAAATAAATAAGATTCGAAAAAATAAACAATTTTTTCCCAAATTTTTTGTTCACAAATGCTTATTCTTCAGGTAAAGACAAATATTTTCTTCTTTGGAGTCTTTTTCTAAAATACATAGATTCCAAGATATTCAGCGTTAAATAAAAGTGTTTTTTTTTTTCAAAAAAAAGTTCATAATTTTAAAATGGCTGTATAAAAAAATGTCGTCTTCGGCTTATTTAAAAAAATACCATTACGCATCCATTTCATTTTGATTTTTTTAAATGTACAAGTTTCTTTAAAAATTACGCACGTTTTTTTAGAGTAAAAGAAATGAAAAAACAATTACTGTTTTTTCACTATAAAAACTCCATTTTAACTTGTTTGACAAAGCCGATTGTATTTGAAAGGCAATGCCTCAAACATTCAAACAACGTGGGATTTGTTCTAACACACGGATTTTTGACAGAGATATTAAACTTTTTATTTCGACCAATATCGCTCAGGGTGAACAATACTCGTTGACCGGGAGTGTATTTTTAATTTTCATTCAATTTTAAAATGTTTTTTAATTAGAAATTATGTTTTAATATCTGAAAATACTGGACTATGTATTAAAAAGTAGCAAATGTACATCAGATATTGAAAATTGAACAACTTCCAGCAAAATTGTTTTAAATAGAATGCATTCGATTGATTCGTGAAAATGTCAGATTTCTACATCGTTTACATATAATCCACAAGTTCTGTATAGAGTTCTGTATCCACGGATAGGAGTTCTACAAAAAAGTACCATGGCACTTTTTGATCAAGTACAGATTCCAGGAATAAAGCCACTTAAAAACCAAATTTTTGGAATTCAATATTTTTGAGTTCCAAAAGTTCTGATCGGAGTTCTGGACTTTTTCAAGAGAAATCTACCAAAATGTATTATATCATTTTTCAATTAAGTCAACATTCGAAGAACTACGACACGTTTACGTTGAAGCATCTTTTCATTGGCATCTTATAAGTACTCATTTAAAAATTGACTAAAGTAACTATCTTACATATTATTCACTTTCTTTACGTTTTCAATTTATAATTCATTAACCATTATGACTTTGAATTTCTAAAATATTCTACAATTATTCTGATTCATTGTACATATTAATATAAGAATTATGTTTAATTATGTTTGTAGGCGTTGTCAAGACGTTTATATGGGGATATGTTTTCATACGTAAGTAAAGTTATTGAATATAGTAAAATAAAAAATGTTACAACAAAAACAAAACCTCAAAATATGAAGTTTTATACCTATGCAATACAAATGGTTATTTTTTATGTTATAGAAATATTGTTCAAATTTTTGACAGTTTTACATTATTTTTGAACTCACAAAACGATTATTATTATAGCATTTTCAATCCAATTTCAAAAATAATTTAAGGTTACCAAGTTTTTAAAATAATCTATCTAAAACAGGTTATTTTACATGAATGTTCTTTAAAAAATAAATTTATTATAGCTACAAATTTCTAACGTATTGTTTATCTTTTTTTTTAATTAACCGCGTACAGAATATTTAGGCAATACCAGCGGCCACCAATGCACTTGACAGAGTCCTGAAATAGATAAAGGCATGTCTACGTCTCATATGTGTTTTCTCTTTCTAGAGCCCATTTCAGTTCTCCCCAAAACGTTACTGGTCCATTTCTATATGTTGATGGTTGAACCGCGCTGTCAACCAACTGAATCCCTGTCAAAACGGATCAGGGACAATTTACAGAGTGAAACTTTATCGAAAGTGCGCAGACAGGTATGTGTGCATCGCCGCTGACGAGACACCAAATACTGCCAATTTACTCGGTTCGTTTAAATAGAGTTTTTTAAATATAGATTTGTGCCCTCGTGTTAAAGCTACAAACCAAAACTAAAATCGTATTTTCAAGTTTTCTCTTCAGATTCTTTACCTACACTAAACTTTTTGGTCTTAAAATTTTCTAAATGTCTTTGTCAATCGCACTCCGCTAAGATATGCATACACATTTGAAAATCAAAAGATAAAGCACACGTATACAAAAAGTTCGGAAAAAGGTCCTATTTTGACCTATGTCAAATAGACTTTCGAAATTCTTGATTTTTCCTTTGGAATTTTGAATATTTTGTATGTATCTTACTACAGCGCGATTGGCAAAGAAATTTAGAAAATTTTAAGACCAAAAAGTTCAGTGTAGGTAAAGACCCATCTGCGCACTTTCGGTAAATTGTCGTTCTGTAAATTGTCCCTGACCCCCAATTTTTTGAAAATCAAACGAACATCGATTTTTGTGTACTTTGGAGGATCCGCGATTTTCTGTGCATTGTTCTAAATATGTATCTTCTATATTAATTAGTTAAATATAACAATTTAAATTCTTATGGAAAGTTTAGATAAACAAATAAAAAATTTTAGGTAGTCACACTAGGAAAAAATTTCGGTTTCTAAATTACAATACAGTAGAATCTACGACACTTCTCGTTTCCCGATTTCTCCTTCGTTCACTTGCCCTCACGCGCAGCCGAATATCGTAAACACGTATATTACACCATTAAGCCATTTCCCTTTCGGGGTAGGCGTGACTCACTCGGCAGGGGAAAGGAGTAGTGTGAGGATGGGATAGAGATTTTTCAGATTGATCCAGAATTCTCGTGCTATTTATATAAATAACACGTTCGTTCCGCAACACTGCTTCGACCCAGGTTGCTGATCAATCTCTCTAGCAATCACCCCAAGCGAAGAACCTCACGAAGCCGTTATGTAAG